>NC_030439.2:2900342-2972842 GCF_001660625.3 Ictalurus punctatus | reverse complement strand
TTGCTGCATGATTCCTTCACCCCTGCCCTGTGGAGGCTATTGGTGATGTCACTAATTGTTGTCTTTGCGTTTTTCTTCACAGCGCTCAAAATGTTTCTGTAATCAGCTGTTATTGTTTTCCTTGGTCGACCCGTTCAGTGTCTGTTGCTCAGTACACCATTAGTTTCTTTCTTTTTCAAGACATTCCAAATTGTTGTATTGGCTATGCCCAATGTTTATGCATGCCTCTGATTGATTTTCCCTCTTTAATCAGCTTCAAAAGGACTTGTTTTTCTCCCATAGACAGCTCACTGATCTTCATGTTGGTTTATCATTTTTAACAACAAATGCAGTCTTCATGGGAGAAACTGAAGACTAAAACCAAGAGTAAATGTTCAGAGCTATTTATTGTTTGATCAATCACTCTAACTGGACACACCTGGGAAACACATATCAGTCATTTTCCAATATGTTTGCTCAACTACAAATTGGGTGGTCTGATACAAAATGTGTTGTGTTCCATGTCGTTTAACATGTCTACATATAAATACCAGGAAATGAAAGCTTAAATAATAAACTCTCTTCTCATATTCATCTTTTGAACTCAAACCCAAATGTCTTCAGTCTACAGCAACAACGCATGAATGAATTGGCCTTGCCATTCCAGTAGTTTCAGAGGGGAATGTATACACTACTGTGCACGTGTAAGTCAGTTTTAATTACATCACTTTATTATTTTCATACTACTGACATGTTTTATTTTATTTTTCAAAAGTGTTTTGTTGATAGAATCAGTTGCAGTAAGTAAATTATTATTAATTAAAACTGACTGAAATGCAGTGCTGTGCAAAAGTCTTAGACACGCTGTTTTGTAATAAAAATTTGCAAGATTTCCATATGCGAGTAAAAAGAAGTAACATGTTATATAAGATTCTCAAAGATATTCAGTAAAATCAGCTAATTCCCTTATAAAACTGCACAAAACGCACCTGAGACTACTGATTCTGTTTTAAAAACAAAGCGGTGTTACACCAACTATTGACTTTATTGAGTTTATTACACTTTATAACATATATTTTTTTTATGTAGAAAAGTTACATTTTCTTTACAGCATTCGTTACTATGCATATTTACTTTACAGCATTTCTTATTTTCAGCTGTATTCATTTTACAGACAATTAGTGCAATTTCATTAAAAATATAGAAGAGAAATCATTCATAATCACACTCTCCGGTGTCACCCAGATGAGGATGGGGTTCCTCTCAGGGTTTCTTCCTCATGTCGTCTCAGGGAGATTTTCCTCACCACCGTCATCTCTGGCTCGCTCATTAGGGATACATTTATAACTTAAAAACTTATATCCAGAATTTATATATTTCTGTGAAGCTGCTTTATGACAATGTCCATTGTTAAAAAATGTTATAAAATTAAAAATCGAATTGAATTGAATTGATATCAAATGTTAGCATCTAATGCAAATGATTGTCTAAAACTCATATTCTGTTTGAAAACAACTGGAACGTGGCCTATACTGGTAGAGGGCAGGCTAATGGATTTCGTCCATCGTACCCAAGTACCCAGAGCAGCTGGTGGTGTAGCTACCCAGGGTGTAGCTGGAATTCTTGTTAGGATACAGTTTGTTGTCTATAGTTAAGATTTCTTTTTTTTTAATGTTGGTGAATTACACAATTATTTAGGTCACAGGTTCCCAACGCTGGTCCTGGAGTCCCCCTTTCCTGCACACTGTAGTGTTTGTAGTGTAGTGTAATAGGGTGGGGTATTAAAGCAGGGAAAACACTACACTGTGCATACAGGGGTTTCTCCAGGACCAGGGTGGGGAGCCTGTGAGTTAGGTAATAGCAACCACCAGGGGGCGATGTACACCAAAAGTGTTTGAAACAGGAGTCTGAAAAGGCGGTGTCCCAGCATGATTCCAACCTCCACCTATTGTCCTGTTTCTTGTCCAGGTTTCGCATGTAAAGATCTCAGGGATTCCCTTTTAACAACAAAATTAATAATCCTCCCTTCACAGTGATCAAATCCACTATTATAAGCAAGGGGAGACGTGCATTGATGAAATGACTTCAATAAAAATATTAGTAACACGTTATTTGATGGACGCACACATAATGCCTTTATAGCAGATGTATAAGCACTGCATATCTTATATATATATATATATATATATATGTATATATATATATATATATATATATATATATATATATATATATATATATATATATATATATATATATATATATATATATAAGCAATGCTTGAGAATTTATAAAAGGGTTATGTCAAAAAATTTAAGATGATCTTGGAGGTTTTACACACCTTTTTCTTTACATAGAAAAGAAAACAACAACCATCAATTCTCATCGTGAGCTGAATGATCGAGATGTTACTGTCATTCCTGTTTTTATCCATAACTTTGAAGTTATTAACTTGTTGATTGTTTTTTGTTTTTTTTATTTATTTTTTACTAATAGCACATGCTAACAGACACATTTGTAAAAGGTAAACAAATGTAGTGCGTCATAAGCGTGTCATGAATATACATTAGCTCGAGGTCATTAAAATCATGGCAGATGGACACATTTCTACACATTTCAGTTCTTTATTACAGTATCTACTTCTTACTGCTAAGACAAGATATAAATTAGTATTATTATTATTAAAAATGACAGTAACACAATATCTCTCAGAATCACTCGGCTCATAATGATTGCCGATGGTTGTTGTTCTCCCTTCCGTGGAAAGAAAACATTCTGAAAAATCTCAGATATCATCGTAGATGTTTTGATATAAGCTTTTCATAAATACTGCAGCATTGCTTTATAAAATATTTATGCATGTGTTATAAAGGCAATGTGTCGAGACACTTTGAACAACATGTTATCTATTTAATATTTTTGCTTCGGGAAGAAGTTTTTTAAAAATGTATATATTTAACCCACAGATGTTCAGGAGGCACTCATTTGTAAGATGACAGTGAAACCCTCCTTCTCTTCTGTCTCTCCATGCTGTAATTGGGTCCCTTCCCCCCACCGCTTGGTGGTGTATGAGCACAGAGCACTGACAAACGTCTCCATGTAGCCCATTTATTCAGCACCACGGAGAGCTGCTAGTGCTGCTGCAGGTAGTCCACACCTACACTGGCCTAAAGGAATGTGTGTGTGTGTGTGTGTGTGTGTGTGTGTGTGTCTGTGTAGCATCGTGATAGCCTCGCCTGGGTGCTATTAGTATGTCTGAGAGTGTCTGCTCTGCTGGAAGGAGGGAGACAGAGAGGTAAATAGAGAGAGAGAGAAAGAAACCTTCCATTCTTTGGGAGGATTTTTTCCATGTGTTTTGTCTCCCTCCCTGCAGGTTGAAGTCTTGTCCAGAGCACACACTAATGAAGATAAATGAATCTTTCTCCTCTCCACTTCTTCTTTCCACCCCAAATGCCATGCAGCACAACCTAATGCAAAAGACCTCAGCATTTCCCACAAAAAAACAAAAAACCAGGAGACTAAATCCCATTACATCTGTACCGCACTCTCCATTCTGGTGCTGTGGCATTGAGCTGATTTCTTTTTATTTTTTTGCCATCAGCTTATTGAGATTCATGTGGTGTTCATATTTTCCATAGTAGAATGTTTCAGGGGTTGGGATTTGACGGATGGCCACTGTACTGTACTCAAGCAGGAAGGGACTGCATCAGAGATTAATGGATTCTTATTGCGGCTATTACAGTAGGGAAATAACCGCACTGCAGCTATATAAAAACAGATACATATAGCCATAGTGTTTTAACACACCATATTAGAGAAATAATAATGCTAATGGCAGACACAGATATCTCTTGTGTGTGTGATGTAGTCTCTGTAAAGCCTGCTGTCACATGTCAGGCACACATTACTCCTGCATAAGAGCCTTGTGTACCTGGCTCAGTATATGCAGATAGTATAAATAATGTCCTTTCCTTTCTTTCTCCGAAGCTTTCCTCCTGCCTCTCTTGTTCTCTTTTCTGTAGCACGGGCAAGGCTTTCGATTCCTCGGCCAGCACTATTGTTCAACTGCCCCTCCCCCCGCCCCATACAGGCAGGAGAGTAACCCCCCCCCCCCCCCCCCAACTCCATCCCTACTGCATCATGAAAGAACAAAAGAGAGAGTGTCAGACACCACCCTCCAGATCCCTTTCACACCCCAGCCCCCACCACCCTTCCAGATGGGGCTGCCTTATTCTTTTTTTTTTTCTTTTTTTTTTTCAGGGTCCCTTTGAACCCCAAGAGTCCTCCAAAATGGATGTGGCCCCCTCCCTTCACCACTTCTCAGCTGCCCGTCATCCACCTGCTCACTCGCCACGCGCCCCATGTTCAAAACACGCCTCCCGTCCCTGATCCCTTCCACCCTCCTACGCCTCTAGTCGTCTGACCCTGCTCAAATCTTTAACTGCTTGCTTGCTGCAGCCAAGCAGTACATGCCTTTTGATGCCAAAAAATAAAATCTCATTTAAAAACACGGTTTCACAAAGAAGAAGAAGAAGAAGAAGAAGAAGAAGAAGAAGAAGAAGAAGAAGAAGATCATATTAATAAACATCATAAGAAATGTAAAACTTATTTGCGAAGACATAAATAAAGGAGTATACAGGACAATTGGAGTATCTGAATTAATTAGAGTGAATTAAACTCTACTCATGACTTTTAATATGCAGTTAAATATGAAAATAAATCTGAAAACCTTAAACAAATGCACAATTAAAGAGATGGCGAATGAGGACGTTCTCCCTTTCTGGACGACTGATAGCAGGCATGAGGTAGTACACTAAAATATACACTTATCAGCAGGTGTTTTGAATCATTCTTATCCATTATACAGTAAATGATGCTCATATTTAATGCTAATTTTTAGCCTTTCATTATTTTTCACTGGAGCACAGAGTAACAGAGAAGCTTTTACAAACCTGCAGAAATGGCTGCTGAAGCATGAGGAGGAGGAGGAGGAGGCAGATGCTCATTTGATGGTGCTGCTCTGAGAGCATCATCACGTCTTCTCCACAGGACTGTATTGGATTTGGACACCCCACCCCACCCCACCCCTTTCACATTGACCCCCATGCCTCCAGGGAGCAGGAAGAGAGGACCAGGACTGGCAAGGCATCTGTCGCTGGACAGCTGCTGGTCACTTAATGGAATTTGTACTGTCCTGGCTGGACTGGGAAGCGGGGGCAGGGCTAATGACCACTGAATGTGTTAAAATCTGATTAATCAATCCACAAGCCATACTACCACTTCTGTTGCACTCATCCTTTAGTGCATCTCCACCAAACAGAGTGGATCAGCAGTACATCACATCCAAACCTGGTTTATGCGTATCTCGGTCGAGCGCAGTACTGCACTAAAGTCCGAGGCCGTCCACTGCTTTTCCGACAAACGGCCGTTTATTGTCCATTATTTGGTGGCAAATAATAATGATGGGAAAATGTACAGTACATTAATTCTACTGTCGTTACATGCTGTACTTATAAAGTATAAGTACTTATAAAGCAGCACAAATAAAGGATTTACAGATTCCATACTGCTTTTAGTGTTGAAGACCTTTTCTGTGGAATTAAGAACCAGAACATTAATGGACGATAACGATGGGAAAATATATTTAAAAATATTTTTAAAAATTCAACCATAAAACAGTTTGAAATCTATACATATTCTATTTGTAATATTACACTTTATTATTGACCTGCTTAAATAAGTACTGCACTTTTTGACTGAAAATGGTATTTTTAAACATTTAATTTCATTATTGTTTGCCACCAAATAAAATGAAAGCGAAAGGGTGGTTTCAGACTTTTTCACAGCGCTGTACGTGTGATGCCTCTCTATCACACAACACCGTCCGTGAACGTAGAAGTTCTCCGGAGGTTCTCATGTGCTGACTCGACAGGGACATGTAGTGAGTTTCAAAGTAACAGTTGTGAAATAAAATCAGGCCTCTTCCATTTGATCTTGATGTACTCTCTCTTTCTCTCTCTCGCTCTCTGAACTAGTAAGGTATTAAGTAAGGTATTATTATTATCTATTATATTGACTAACACCAATAATCTTGGCTCTGAAAGTAGAATAAGGTGTTACTAGGGCTAAAAAGAAGGCCTATAACAGAAGCTATCCAACTGTAAGTCAGATAACACCATGTATTGTACTGATTAAGGGTTTTGTGATATAACAATAAACAAATTTTTTTGCAGAATATTTTGTTAAAGCACCTTTTGCTTGGAATACAGCACTCAGTCTTTTTTGGGGAAGAGCCTACCATCTAGCACTTCTGGATTTTATAATTTTATTCCACTCTTCCTTAAAAAATGCTCCACATCTATCAAATCTCCCACGCACAATCCACTTCAAGTCATTCCACAGGTTATAGATAGGATTTAGATCTAGCTCCATTATACACGGTGTCCCAAAAGTCTCCATACGTACACTAGGGGACTATGTTTGCCAGCACCACGTCGGTCGTGCCTTCGTCACTGGATGTTGTTGGACGTCCACTTCTTCTCGGTCAGTCCGCAACTCTTTTTGAATTTGTTTAGTTTGGCGACAGTGTCGTGTGCGTGATGTGCTCGCCGTGTTTCCTGATAGAGTCCATCAACAACCTTGCAATAGCTTCACGCTCCGGCCGTGAGAACAATTTCAGTACATCCTTCTTTTGTCAAAGGTGTTCTTAAAGGTGATTAGAAAAATATAAATAATATAAACTAAGTGTGAAGAATTTTGGACAGCATTTTGCTAAAAAGTGTTCATTTCCACTATTGATGGAGACTTTTGGGACCCCCTGTATTATATCCTATGTAGGATGCAAAGAAAGTGAGTAGGAAAACCATAACGGGGTTCGCCTTATAAGATGGTGGAGTTTACTTGGATAAGGGGGAAGAAAAGTTCAGTTCGGTTGTATATATATATATATATATATATATATATATATATATATATATATATGTGTGTGTGTGTGTGTGTGTGTGTGTGTGTGTGTGTGTGTGTGTGTGTGTGTATAACCGAACTCTCTCTCTCTCTCTCTCTCTCTCTCTCTCTCTCTCTATATATATATATATATATATATATATATATATATATATATATATATGGTAACATTTCTCTGGGAAAATGCAAATCTGAAGCCTGTGAACTGTCTAAGGTGTGCACAGATAAAAAGTTCGATACCTACTTTTGCGTGCGTTAAAATGCATTTTTCACCTACATGCAGTTCAGCCCTTTAAGAGCGCCTGCTGCTCTGATTTCTTCTCTTTATCCGAGAGGAAGTCATCAACCCCCTGCTCAACGCCCCTGGAGCCTCAAGCACCCCGAATCAATGGGCAGAAAGAGAAGAGGGCCCTGGTCCTCCCTCTGCATCTGTCAAGAAAGAGACGAGAGGGAGGGCGTGACCAGTTTGGAGGCTGGCAGAATACGGAGAACAATATCAGTCCATCTGTCACAAAAAGCCAAACGGTGCGTTAATTCCATTTGCCTGGTATAATCTCTGTCTACAGGCCATAAAACTCATCAAAGTGCCATTCTGAGTGCTCGCCTCTTCGAGCGTACAGTGGCTCCGGTGTTTATTGTAAGCTTTTCAGATGATAAAAGAAAATGTGAACTTATTGTCTTAGAAAAACAAGCAACAAGAATAAAGCACACTGGTCTGTGGCGTTAGATGACATATTGTAGCTCCAGAATGAGGTTCCTCAGAGCTTACTCTATCACAAGCTAATATTCTCCGGCCTTGTGATTTGTTCCATAAGGGAGCTACTTACTGAGCTGTTCTCCCCCTGGGCCTTGAGTCAGCTCTTGAGGAGAGGCAGGTAGCGCTGCAATCTCAGTCATTCATATTTAATTCAGCCAGAGTTTCCGGCCAGACTAATGCGCTATTGATTGCAAGTCTCGTATTACTGCGATGGGGGAGGAAAGAGAGTGCGAGAGAAAGGGAGCGAGAAGCAAGGATGAGTGAGTATAGACTGAAAAAGCAGGGCGAGATGGATGGATGGATGCAGGGAGGGAGGGGGGAGAAAGATAAGGTGGAATAGGAGGTGAAAATATATGATACGGGAAGGGCTGGAAATCAAGCCAGCATCCCAGAGACCCGAATGTAGTTATAATTATTAAAAGTATGTGACATAGCCTCTTTCTAGTCCTTCGTTCCCCAATGGCTTCATAGCCATATTTTTAGATCTGAACAACTATTCGCTTCAAAGGGCGTTGCACTGAATACAAACGTGTTCAAATGTATTTAAGGGTAAGTAAAAAGGACTAAGACAGAAAGGATGTCGTTCCCCAGGCTTGGCACAGAGCACTGTTACGTCTGTTCATTTGTGTGTTGCAATGAGGGGATTGAACAGCTGTGCAAATGGAGAGAAAGAAGGAAAAAAAAGAGGAAAAGAAAGAGGGCATCGCATCGCTTTGTGTATTTCAGTTTTTTTTTTCTTATCCCCCCCCCCCCCCCCCCCCCACGACACAGAAGGGTCTCTATAAAAGATTAATAAGTACGTCTCTATATTTAAGGTTCAGAGTAAGACATGTTCTCAGCACCACATGATGCTCTTCTAACAATCCCAGTCGGTTTAATAAAGTCTGACATATAAATCTACAATGACACATGGTCTTGCTGATATATAGCTTCCAGCTCCAGATTATTTACCCCACACGCAGGCGCATTAATAAGCGGCGCAGGAGAAGTTTGTGGAAACCTGTGAACATTAATATGAAGCAAAATACACACCTCTATGTTTTTATTACGCATACATCTACACTCTTGTATGCACACCAGCACACACAGATTACCATGACATGGAAAGATGAACAGAATCAAGTGGAAAAAAAAAAGATGACAAGAGGCATTTTCTTGAGCTTCTTCCTCCCACTCGCTTGTCTGCTCCAATAATAACCCAAAGGCGCCGTCGATGGGCAGAGGAGGAGAAAAATAAACACTAGAAAGTGTTTAAAAGTGAGCTTGAGAGAAACACCTAATACAATTTAATACTGAATTAGTGCAGTGTTCATTCTCCATACAAAAACAACCCCACACACTCACACACACACACACACACACACACACACACACACACACACACACACACACACACACACACACACACAGACACATTAGGGTTTAGTAGTAGGTTTAATCGAATCATTTTCTCACTAGTGGCACCAACAGATCAGAACACACACCTCGGTCGGAACATGCTGCCACTTTGCAGTGCCAGTCACACACCAAACCAATACAGTACAAGTGAATGCTCAGTAAGACCTGTGTCCACTATCACTGTAGTGCCAGAGTCACGTTTTCCATCATCCAGTCATACAAAAACAATAAAAGCACCAGATGCATGCCTTCACGTGACATGGACTGACTATCACTGGCTGAGCGTGGCCATTAGGCCTCTCTTCACAGTGAGCACCTGAGGGACAAGCATCATTTATCACATATATGCTAATGCAGGTACTTGACCACGGCGATGAAAAAAGCTGATGAGCGTGTAACATTTGGTGAATGAATAGACGTAAAGAGTCCTGACATGCTGCGGTGTAATAGCGCTCGCATTCGGCCCGAAAAGTCCCTCCGTTGACATTTTTTTTGCGAAATGAACTATTACGAGATCTGACGAAAGGGCGTTGTAACAGATTCATTAATAACTCACGTCATGACACGCTGTTATTCGGATGAATAACGAACAACAACATGGTATGATTTACTTATTTATTTCCCTAGTTTTGTTCCTAACACTAACTTCCATTTTATTAAAGGACATGTCGTACATTCGACACATTTTTTTATAGTTACGGTTAAGTTAGGGCTTGACCTCGGACAGTCACAAAGCGCTGACGCTGGAGTCTCCTCCCAGAAATAAATGTCTCCTCACAGAAAACTCAGTTTACACGGCACATTGTCTGTACAAGTATTACTTCCACATTAATATAAACCTCGCAGATGGGATTACTGTCCTGTTATAGAATATCAATCAAAAAAATCTGAATTTGACTAGTATAAATGGTAGGCTATAAAAATGAATTAAAATAAATGACATGAGGTATAAACCTTTACAGGTGTAAATAAGAGAAACACCCCGACAGAGGAAATCTGAACTTTATCAGAGCACCACACTGAGTTAATACCATCTAGGCCTGAAAATATACAAACATTATGGTGCAATTATATTGCCACACACTGTGAGTGCGCTCTGCCATGCAATATATGAAAAAAAACATATTAAAAGTACATTGACCCCCTAATGTGACATCAAAATGTGCAGTATGTTGACCCAAATTCCAAGCGTGTGAATGGTCTGCTTCATAAGAGCTTTCATCCTGAGCATCTCATGCTCACAGCATATAATAACACATTTAGTGACTTATTCATATATTATGATATAAATATATATATATATATATATGTGTGTGTGTGTGTGTGTATGTATATAAGTTTGTTTAAAGATCTTTTTTTTAAATGTAATACTGCTCTTCAGATACTAAATAAGGTAGTTACACGGCTCCCAGAAGACAAAATGCTAACAATTTACACCGATCATCCTATTCAAAAGTTTACACCCCCCTGGCTCTTAATGTAGGCTATTACGTTGCCTTCTTGAGCATCAGTGAATGTTTGCACGTTTTTTAATAGTCCTCAGTGTGAAAAGATGGAACTCGACAACGTAGCCACTGTTGGAAAGTGGTGAAATACGCAGAAGATGCTGGAAAAGTAAAGAATGTGCAGGACCTGGAGGATTTTTCTGAAGAATAGCGGGCAGTTTAACTGCTCAGGACAAACACCGGACTCGTGAAGAACTCTCACAGAACATAAACACAGTCATGGATCATCCAGGTAACGACACACAGTATGAAGAATCAAGCATATGTAAACTTTTGAACTGGTTCATTTGTGTAAATTCAGCTTTTATCTTGTGGACTAAATGTAAACTTATTTTACATATACGTAAATTTATTTGTTTTACTTTATATTATATATAAGTTTTATATTTTTATAATACAAAATTTATGCATTATTTTCATGGATGCAAAAAAAGGACTGAATTAAACTACAGTAAAAATAAAAACTCATTTTCATTGCATCTTGTGATTTCTATTACTCACCGTCTTTAGGAATATTATTGTACTTGTGTGTACTTTTGATCATAGTGCTTTAATTAGACAGATCTTACTCGCACTACACTCTGTATCAGTGCGTCTACACAGCGTGTGAACAGCAGCGCGGCCTCGTTACTAACACATCACTTCCGTTATAATAAACGATAGAAGTTACACTGCAAGCGCACAAATTCAGCATATAATGACAATAAACTTCAATTAAACTAAACCTTTTAAGCAGCTTGCACCAGTTTCCCCTACTCCTTACACACAATGGGGCATTTTGGACATAAACATAAGTTTGTCCTCGTGCATCACTGTTTGATCTCCGCTGTGTTAAAATGTTCCCTGCCTTAGAGGACTTTGTTCCTCAGTCATGCGATGATTTCCCCTCCGTCTGATGGTAACTGAGGTTATGTTGGGAATAAAAGATAACGATGACAAACAGTAAACTGAAGAAAGTCATTATCAGTGACTCTGGGTATCTGCTAAAGCTAGCAGTGTCACATTACGTGTTTATGACGTCATGCACCGTCGACTAGGAAGCGGCTTATACTTCTGGGTAATAAAAAAAAAACGCTAGTGTTCCATTTGAGATAATGATAATGATAATGAGTCTTTATTTATCACATATACATCTGCACAGTGAAATTCTTTTCTTCATATAGCCCAGCATGTTAGGAAGTTGGGGTCAGAGCGCAGGGTCGGCCATCATAGAGCGCCCCTGGAGCAGACAGGGTCAAGGGCCTTGCTCAAGGGGCCCAACAGTGGCAGCTTTGCAGCACTGGAGCTCAAACCACCAACCTTCTGATGAGTAATCTACAGCCTTAATCACCAACCCACCACTGCCCCCTATTTAGATGATATTACCTTTCTAAAATCCACACAGTGGACAGTAGAGTATGTAGTGCATAGTGTAAGTGTACAGTGTCATTTGGGGCACAACTTTACTGTTTATTGTCCGATACGTGTTTTCGGAACGTAACGTAATGAGTAAATCTCCCCCTTGCTGTGCAGACCAACTAATCGATAATTAGATTCATTGACAACGATTTTCATAATCGATTATTATCGAGTTTATCGATCAGTTGTTGCAGCTCTAATACACACACACACACACACACACACACACACACACACACACACACACACACACACCACTTTTCAAAAGTTTGTGGACACTCAACTGAAATGTTTGTCATGATGTTAAAAGCGTTTTGATCTGAAGGTGTGTGATTAAACGTGTGAAATCAGTGTCGTAGAGAAAAATTTAATCATGCCAACATATTCATTTCTTTCACTAGAAAACTAACATTTTAATTACAAAAAAAATCTTTTTTTAAACGGACGACTCGGAGTGAAATATTCCGAAAAGCAGCCGATAAGCATCCAGCGTCGGTGTGAACTCCTTTAATCCTGTTTAAAAATCATCTCAGGGGAATTCCTCAAGGAATCGCTCAAGAAAACATCAAGAATACATTTCTGGAAATTCTCGGCGAAAACGACGTCTACTTTGAAGATGATAAAATATTAAATTATTTTGATTTATTTTTGATTTTTGATCACAATAGAATTCCCATAGTTCCATTTGTGTTTGTGACTCCAGAGTTTTGATGGCTTTATTATTATTCAAAACTGTGGGGAAAATAAAAATATTAAAGAACAAGTGTGCTTAAACTTTTGACCAGTAGTGTCTGTGTGCATGTTTGTGTGTGTGTGTGAGTATATATATATATATATATATATATATATATATATATATATATATATATATATATATATATATATATATATATATATATATACACACACACACATATATATGGCCATTTCAGTATATTATAATATTATAATATTGCTACACTGCAACAACCCGGTCATAAATATGGCCAGACATATCTCATCGTTGCTATTTCTTCACAGAATGTTCCTTTTGCACATTTTCTTCCCACTCATTATCAACTTGCACACAACATCTGCATGTTTGAAGAGGCTGGTAAACAATAAAAAAAGAAGAAGAAAAAAAGAAGTGCACACACAAAATCAACGTCAATGATGGATGAAAAGGCAATTAGAGAGCCTTAGTGTCTCTTTTGCCTTAATGTCTGGTAGGAATAAAGCACCAGGGCTGTTAATCTGCTCTTGTGGAGGGGCTCCTGAAAATAATCACACAAAATTAGTGGCGAGCGCTTCGAGCAAACTGGCATGCTCGACGCTCTGAATAGGTGCTTCACATGACCTCTTTAGCTCAGGACCGCCTTCAGCTGCCCAGCCCTTAATGAGCCTTCGCAATTAAGGTTGTTTATTCACGCTAAGTGTGAATGGAGGGAATGAGAGAAAGAGGAGTGTGAAGGCCAGGATGGACTGGCACACACTTTTTTAGCTGCAAGTGCTGTTTTTTTTTTTGTTCGTCTTACAAAGACCTGCCTGTGACATCGTCAGTTAGGCACTCGCAAAGAGGCGTCACAGTGCAGGAAGGGACACGAGGCAGAGGCATGGCCGGATTCTTATATACTTTTCCATTTTTAATAGCTGCAAATAGCCTCCAAGCTCTGCACCTGGTTGGCTACTTACACTGTAAAAAAGTTTTTTAAGAAAAAGTATTTTATGTACAATACTCTTTTATCATTTATACAGGATCATACAGAAAATTATTGGACATTTAGAACAGTGTATTGGTGTCACGAGATCCACGTAATGGAGGTTAGGACAGATACAAATAAAGATAAGCATTTATTTAGAGAGAGACAGGAAGACAAATCTAAAACGTGAGACAAAAGCGAGATCAAAAAACAACCAATGGGTCGGGTGATTGGCAAACAGGCATAAACTGGACAAGGCAAGAATTGAGAATGAGAAACAAGAAGCAAGATCACCGAAGATGAAACAAAACAAGGAACAGGGTCACTGTGTTCAAACAGTCTGAGGTTGTGAGTGCTGTGAATTTGATGCAGGTGTGCATGATTAGAATGAATGTGAGTGTTCTGGGAATTGCAGTCCATGGCGGTCATGTTAGTAGGGCACAGTGCAGGATAGGAAATGTAGTCACTGGTTTGCTGTGATTTGACAGAACCCCCCAACCACCCCCAAGGGTGCTTCTCTCGAAGCGCCAAAACACACTCCCTCCCCCAGATAGCCCCTCAAGCTCCAATGCAGGCATTGTCCGGCAAGTAGCATGTACCTCGAGGAGCCGAGGAGCAGACATGAGGCTTCGGCTGGTTCGCCAGGGTCATTAGGCAAGACCCAGGCTGTCATCCTTAGAGCTCCAGCATGAGACCCACGAGGTGGTCTTAGTTCAGCCTGCAGAGTCATTGGAGGACAACGCTCCGCCTTCCTGCTCCACTGAGAACGTCGCGCCACACTCAGGAAGGGCCTACGAGATGGCCCACCAAGTCAGGCCTGTCTAAAGCTGACGATCCAAGGAAGTTGTGAGACAGGTGCCTGACTTGGTGGGCCATCTCGTAGGCCCTTCCTGAGTGTGGAGCAACGTTCTCAGTGGAGCAGGAAGGTGGAGCGTTGTCCTCCAACGATTCAGCAGGCTGAACTAAGTTGGTTGTGTCAACAGACTCAGGAGTGAGTAGAACCTGGTTGGTTGTGACGTCGGCTTCAGGTTCACGCCTGGGGATAAGACCGCCTCGTGGGTCTCATGCTGGAACTCTGGGAATGAGAGCGCCTTGTGGGTCTCATGCTGGAGCAATGCAAGTGAGACCACCCTGTGGGTCTCAGGTTGGAGCTCTGGAGAGGAGGTTGCCATGTTGACCTCCAGTTGGAGATCGGCAAGTGAGACCACTTCTCGGGTCTCAGGCTGGAGCTTTGGAGAGGAGGTCACCCTGTTTGCCTGCTCATAATAGGTGGTGAGCAGCAGGGCAGGTTAATATGTGAGGCTGAGCCCCCTCAACCCCCCCCCCCTTGGATTCTGGACTCACGAACACCATCACGAATAGTCCCACAAATTGAGTTATCTCAAGTCCCCTGGATCCCATGGCCACTACACACTGTGCCCAAAAAAACAGAACAACATGAACCTTAGCCATTGCTTCTCGTCGGGCTTGGGGTCTACTAGGCTTGCAAAATAGAACTCCCAATCAACAAGAAAACATTCAGGGTAGCCAAAAATCTCATCCGATGACAGGGTACGCTGGGGCGTTTTGCTGCTGCTCCTGTTATCGTTTTGTTTGTTTTCGTTTGTTATTTAAGTCATATTGTTTTAAATAACTGCAAGTTTTTTAAGTTATATTGTTTTCAGTGCTGTTACGATTGCAACGTGGTGGTGCCATTTTATATACTTTGGACTGTTGTTTTTATTTCTGTGTTCCACCTGGAATAACCTGCAGCGTGCAACACGGAATCAACGCCTCGGCCCGGCTATGTGTGAGGATTGTACAACTTTGTGCTCGTAGTGCGCTACGGAGTTTCAACGCCTTGTCCTTGTGAGTGTGCACTCAGTGACCATGGCCTTAAGGTACAGTACACGCCAACTTCTGAATTTAAAACAGAGTTCTTATTGTCTAGCCAAAGACTTTTACATACTCTGTCGAGATGCTATATTGCTACGTACAATGATTGGTCTGTGAATAACAACGCGCTGCTTTTATCGGATTTTCTTGCAGATAAAAAGCTGGACTTGGCTCCTGTTTAACCCGATCACCCCAGTGGGCTTTGGATTATTTGACCTCACCAAAGTTACTGGCATTACTGTGGTTTACAACTTGAAATTCAACATAAGCACTGTGTCCATTCCCCAGTTTCCATCATTTGAATGCCTGGTCTTGAGTATTTCTGCTCTTGTATCTACCATCATTGCTACAGTCTATAAACCACCTAAGGCACATGCAGCTTTTATGTCAGAGTCTGCTGACTTTCTGTCAATGTTGAGTTTGACAGAATTCTAATTGCTGGAGATTTTAACATTCATGTGGACCGGAGTGACTACGTGGCGGTTAAGGAATTTCTGTCGCTAATTGATTGTTTTAGCTTCACACAGTTTGTAACTGACCCGACTCATAACAAGGGCCACACCCTGGATCGTTTGTATCGTTTGTATCGTAGTTTTCATCTGTTGACATTGGACTGTCTGATCATTCAGCTGTCATTTTTAATCTGGAACTGTATCGTCCAAGTGAGCCTACCATCCGAACAGTAACCTTCCGGAAGTGGAAGTCTATTGATCGGACAGTTTTCTCCAATTCGGTTGTTTCCACTTTAAGTGATCTTCATCCCTCATCACTGGAGGAGAAAGTTCTGCAGTTAATTTCTGCTCTTGCTGCTAATCTCGACTTTTTTTTGCTCCTTTAAGGTCATGTAAGGTCACATTCTCCTGCTCTGCTCCCTGGTATAATGACAAACTGCGCTCTAGAAAGGCTGTTTGTCGGAAAATGGAGCGTAATTGGCACCTTACCGGCTTGAATGTCTACTATCAAACATGGAAGGATCTTCTGGATGATTACAGAGCATTAATGGTGACTGAAAGATCCTCTTATTTCTCTCAGGCTATTGTAAATGATCGAAATAATCCCAGACACTTGTTCCAAACCATAAACAGATTGCTTCAAGTTAATTCTGTTACCACCTTGCCTGTTTCTCAGCCGCTATGTGATTCTTTCTTCAGTTTTTTAATGCTAAGATTGATAATGTTCGCACAGGAATTTCTGTTACACCTGACTCTGCCACTTCACTCCTTCGTCCATCTGCGTTCACTGGTGTTTCTTTCACTCATTTCTCACTGCTTGATTCCGAGGCTCTCACAAGGGAGGAATCCAGCATGAAATCAACCACTTACTTGCTGGATCCAATTCCCACAAACCTATTTAAATCGTGCTTCGATGTTTGGTGCCCTGCTATCCTTGGTATTATAAATGAATCACTGGAGACTGGGGTCGTTCCAGCAGTACTAAAGACTGCTGCTGTTACACCTGTACCAAAGGAAAAAAAATGTTTCCATGGATGATTTTAACAATTTTTGGCCCATTTCAAATCTTCCATTTTTGGCAAAAATACTTGAGTGTGTTGTTGACTCTCAACTATGTAATCATCTTACAATTAATAATCTCTTTGAACCCCTACAGTCAGCTTTTCGTAAACTTGCTAATGACTTACCAAAGTTACCAATGACTTGTTGATGGTCTCTGATTCTGGAGCTACATCCATTCTTATTCTTCTTGATCTTAGTGCTGCTTTTGATACCATGGTCTTTTACTTACCTGCCTTGAAAGTGTTTTTGGTGTGTCTGGGACCGTTTTAAACTGGTTTAAATCCTATTTTACTGACCGTTACCAGTTTATTTCTGTGGGTGGCTACAGGTCTGACACTAGCTCTGTGCTCACTGGTGTTCCTCATGGTTCAGTTTTAGGCCCTCTGCTCTTCAATGTTTATTTTCTCCACTTGGGCATCTGCTGCCATCACTTGGCCTCCGTTATCACTTTTATGCTGACGATACCCAAATCTACATTCATTCAAAATCTGGTGAAAACCTTGATTTTGGTTTTCTTTCTGAATATATTTCTGTGATAAAAACATGGATGAATAACTTTCTGTGCCTGAACAGCAGGAAAACCGAAGTTATGCTTATAGGCTCCCCTCATCAAATTCGCAAAGTTGGTCCACCGCCTCTGTTTGTTCATGGCTCTGTTCTAGAGACCCGAAAAATGAAGAACCTTGGAGAAATTTTTGATACTAGCCTCACATTTGATTCTTTTGTTCAGAGCACTGTGAAGGCATCCTTTTTTCACCTCAGAAATATAGCTAGACTGCACCCAATGCTAAACTTCCCTGTGGCTGAAAAGCTGATTAACACATTTGTTGTCACTCGGGTGGATTACTGCAACGCCATTGTAGCCAGAGTTTCTAAATCCACAATCAACAAATTGCAGTATGTTCACAGCTCTGCCGCCAGGATCCAGACGGGAACCAGCAAATGTGAATATATTACTCCTGTTTTGGAGTCCTTACACCGGCTCCCGGTCAGGTTCCCTGTTGATTTTAAGATCATGATGTTGACATACAAGGCATTACATGGTTTTACTTATCTGCTTTATTAATCCCTTACACCCCAAATCGCAGACTGCGCTCCTCACAGTGTAATCTGTTAACTGTTCCACAAACCCACCTAAAATCTATGGGTGACAGGTCTTTTTCTGTCTATGCTCCTTCACTTTGGAGCTCTCTTCCTCCTGAACTCAGGGAAGTTCAGACTTTTGCCATTTTTAAAGCTCACCTTAAGACACACTTTTTAAAACTTGCATTTGACTGCTGATGTCTTCTTTTATTAATATTATTTTTTTATTGTTATTATTATTATTAACGTTGTTGTAGTTCTTATTAAGTTTTATATGGTTTATTTTACCGTGTACAGTGCTTTGAGAAACTACTTTTAAAGGCACTTTATAAAATAAAGTTTATTATTATTATTATTATTATTATTATTATTATTATCATACGGATATGGGAGTCCTATAAAAGTCCACTGGGGTAACTGGATCAAATCCAAAGCTGGGACACAATGAACCCGAGCCACTACCCTTTGCGTGGCTTGGGGTTCGCCAGCATGGCGTCTTCTCCGTCTTCCTGCTGCATCTATGGTGAGGCAAAGTATTCTGTCACGAGATCCATGTAATGGAGGTTAGGGCGGATACAAATAAAGATAAGAGTTTATTTAGAGAGAGAGAGGCAGATAAATCCAAAACATGAGACAATAGCGAGGTCAAGAAATGGGTCATGGGTCGGGCGATTGGCAAACAGGCATAAACTGGACAAGGCAAGAATTGAGAATGAGAATCAAGACGCAAGATCAACGAACATGAAACAAAATAAGGAACAGGGTTCAAACACTTGGTATGGTGATAACACTCAATACTTCACAAAGTCACTGTATTCAAACAGTCTCTTAAAACTGTGATTGTGAGTGTTGTAAATTTGATGCAGGTGTGCATGATTAGAATTAATGTGAGTGTTCTGGGAATTGTAGTCCATGGCGACCATGTTAGTAGACCATGTTGATAGATTGATATTGTGTATTGACCATCAAGCAACTATTTTAGACTCTCTAAACCCTGTTCTCTTAAAATATGCTAGTAATATACGAAAAAAAAAAAACCCCACTTAGCTTTAGTAAAGCAGAGTAAATTGTCCTCTAATGGGAGTTAATTCAGTGGTAGAGGGGGTTGAATCAGTGAAAGTTAGTTGGGAAGAAGTGGCTCAGGGATTAAGGCTTTAAGCTACAAATCAGAAGGTTGGGGGGATGGCATGGTGGCTTAGTGGTTAGCACATTTGCCTCACACCACCAGGGTTGGGGCTCAAATCCCACCTTCACCTTGTGTGCATTGAACGGAGCCTGCATGTTCTCTGTGTTCCTTGGGGGCTTCCTTCAGGTACTCTGGTTAACTGCACTTTGATTGGCATGTCCAAATTGTCTGGGGTGTGTGAGTGTGTGCCCTGTGATGTGTTGGCACCTTGTTCATGGCCCTGTGCCCCAAGCTCCCTGGGATGGGGCTCCAGGCCCCCCTGAAGGTGAAACAGTACAGAAAATGGATGGATGGATGGATCAGGAGGTTGTGAGTTCAAAGCCAAGCTGCCATGCTTGGGTCTTTGAGCAAGACTCAATCTTGTTTTCAACTGTAAACTACTTTGGATTTTTATTTATTTATTTATTTTGCACTTTAATCATGCATAAAAATGACAAGCAAATAGGGCCTATGCATGAAGGGGATAAAACTATTCTACCCTCCTGCTTATCTCAGTAGACTTCTCTAGGCATGAGCAAGCACCAGTCGTTCTGTTTATGTGAGCACCGCTCCCTCTATACTGTCCGTATATAACGCAGTGTATGAAAACGGGTTCGATTAAAGCGCTCATGCGTGCAAACAAAACCACCCACTCGCGAGGTCTGCCACTGTTACCTGAGCAGTGAGTGTCAGCAATCTGTATAATCACTGATATGACTGATTTGACTATTTAAAGCACGGAGACTGAAGAACTGAGAAAGGTGAACCTTTACACTAGCTTGCTAGTCTGCCCACGCAAATTATTAATATTCAGGAACCACAGAAAAAAAAAGTATCTATGCAAATGGGTTTTAAACATACACGTATGAGAACACATCAGCAGCTTTAGCTATCGTCCATAGCCACTCAAGCACACACAATGCTACCACATACACACCCTGAGGTCAAGGCCTGATAGGGGGACTGGGCAGAAATAGGTCATTTGTCACACATCATGTCCCGGGGCTGGAACTGCATTATAGATGAGACCGAACAGCTCATCTCAGTGAGCTCCGACCTCTCAGAGAGCAGAGGAGGAGGGAGGAGGGAGGAAGGAAGGAAGAGGGAGGGGCAGCAAGATGATACTTACTGTAATCAGCATCAAGCGCTTACAAATGTGAACCAGGGAAGAACTGATATGATGTCATATCAGTCGCAATTTTTATATCGCTAGTAATTGTATCTCTGTCGTTCTGTATTTATGCCTACTATGTGATTACAAATGACATACCACAAACGCACTTTTGTATTAGAAATGTGCAGGTGCCTTTCGTTGTTCTAACATACTGTAATCATCAGGGGAATTTCATTACGGGAATAAAAACACAATCACAGATGTAATCAGATTATAACCTAATGTTACGGTTTGATGAAGAAACCAGGGATGATTTTCTTAGAGGATTCGGTCTCACTCAGTGAATCGATAAGAAAGAAAGAAAGAAAGAACACTCCAGATATTTTGTATCTGTGCTGCCCCTTTGCACCTCATTTCTCCTGATGTAAACTGATGCATTAGAATATAGCATACATAGGCACTGTACATTATCGTTTAGCGTGCTAAATGCATATATAGCATTTTAAATATAGCCTCTTCTTCCTTTCGAGTATGGGGTGATGCATTATTGTAACTCTCTCCTTCTCTCTCCTCTACTCTTTCCTAAAGCATCTACACTTATACATGACTTTTTACCATATTACAATCAATATTTATTTATTTATTTAAAAAATGATTCCGTAAACATTAAAGGTTCTTCAATGGGATCTACCTGGAAACCCCTCTGATAGGGAAACACTCAGCTGTAGAGTTCAGCATAGAACCTATGAGGGCCCCCCCCAAAAAAAATTAAAAAAAAAAACAAACAGGACAAACACTTTACAGCTCCTTTTTTGTAATAGAGGAGGAGAGAATTATTAAAGTATTATAATAATATTGAATTCTTTTCCACTTAAACGCCATATACAATGGTGTGCAAAAGTCTTCGGCACATGTGAAGAAATGCTATAAACAAAACGATTAAAGATTTCTACATTCAAATAAATGTTCTATAAAGAGCAATGAATAGTAATAAACTAAAAACATACAAATAAATAAATAAGTCAATAGTTGGCAAGAAAATGCTTTTAAAATGCTTCGGTATTCTTGGGTCTGTTTTGTGCCGTTTGATAAGGAAATGAGCTGTATGTTTTGGATGGATGGGCAGAGGATGGATGAATGGAGGATGGATTGATGGAGGATGAATGAATGGAGGATGGAAGATGGATGGAAGATGGATGATGGATGGATTGATGGAGGATGAATGAATGGATGATGTATGGATGGAGGAGGGTGGATGAATGGATGGAAGATGGATGAATGGATGGAGGATGGATAACCTGCTACAGTTCTCCCGGAGACTTGGACTCTAACACTTGGTTCCGTTTTGTGCAGCAAAACACAGCAGCCTTCATGATGTTATTTTTACTGTAACATGTAAAGTTATGGAATATGTCATTTTCTTTATTCAATTCATTTTTATTTGTATAGCGCATTTAACAATGGGCATTGTCTCAAAGCAGCTTTACAGAAACATATAAACACAGCATAGAGATTTTAAGTGTGTGAATTTATCCCTATTGAGTGAGACGGTGGCAACAGTGGTGGAAAAAATCCCAAAGATGATATGAGGAAGAAACCTTGAGAGGAACCAGACTCAGAAGGGAACCCGTCCTCATCTGGGGAACAACAGATAGTGTGAAAGTAAAAGAAACTTCATTATGGTTTTTATACAAAGTCTTTGTTGTACTAGTCCACTGTTCACTAAAGGAGACCTGAGTGTAAAACTGTATGTGGTAATTGCATTGCCAAAGCCATCGCAGAAACCGTAGTCCCAGCAACCACAGCGAGAACGTCCATGTGGAATTGTGGTCTAAAACCATTTCCATGGTACTTCAAGCGGTACCATCCTCAGCAATCTCCAGGCTGTAGCCTCCAGTTGATGAGAGCTCCATCCAGACGTAGGGCATCAGGACAGACCAGGTAGGTCCGGAGTGCAGAAAGGGTCAGGATCATTGGCATCTCCATAAAATCATGTATAGCTCTTTATTGATATACAAACATTTTTCTGTAATTCTTTTGTTGGAAAAGTAAGATTTGGAAATAATGCAGACATCCAAAGCTAAACCTCTAGGAAAGAATCTGTATTTACAAAATTCGACATTTGCACAGCACTATATTATATACAGAGAGATGAAATTACCAGACAACGTAATTAAAAAAATCATTAAAAATCATTCATTAAAAATCATTCAGTCATTCCTGCATCTTACATTCATGCAGTAAAGCATTTTTATCTCGGTCAGGGTTGTGGTGGTTCCATAGACTACTCCAGGATGAAACAGCTTCAAATCAGTAACGATCAAGCTAATTAGTAAAATGTTGTACATTCTTAGATATGTGTTCCTAATGCTCCTAATACTATAGAGTTTCTTACCATTTTCATCTCGATAAACCAGACATTACGTAAGCTTTAAAAAGAAAGAAAGAAAGAAAGAAATCACATTACTGATATGCGTACGGTCGAGCCGATCTGTATTTCCTTGGTTGCTTATACAAAACGTCTGGTGAATCGCAGAATAGAAAATGCTGATTTTTTACACAGCGATGGACTATTACATTTCCAAACTAAATGTGTTGTGTATATTAGGAGTGTAATGGTACACGGGTGTTTACCACGATCTGGCGTTAAAATAAGTTAACCACGTAAACTTATAATAAGCTGGTTTTACAATTTTAAAGTCTTCAGTGTGGCGGGCAGCTAACATCAGATAACATTAGCGTTCAATATGTCTGCGGTTAATAAACTGTATGGTAGTGGTGACTCAGCAGTTAGGGATTTGGACTACTGTGTGGAAGGTTCTGAGTTTGAATCACGGTACTGACACGTTGCAAGTGGCAAAGTGGGTGCTTGAGCAAGGTCATTATCTGCTCAGCTCTGGATAAAACCATCTGCCTGATGAATAAACGTAAAATGAACTTTTAGCGTGACTTTGGATGGAAGGTCACTTAGCCGACTCGGATTAGATTAGATTAGATTAGATTTATTGCCATTTGCACAGGTACAAAGCAGTACAGGTACATTGGAATTCTTGTGCGTAACTTTTGAGTCAAATTATATAAAAACAACACAATAAACACAACATTACCAAAAAAAAAACAAAACCTTTAAATAAATTCATTTAATTTAACAAATAACAAATTTAAAATCCATCCATCTTCTACTGCTTACTCCTTCTTCAGGGTCACGGGGAACCTGGAGCCTATCCCAGGGAGCATGGGGCACAAGGCGGGGTACACCCTGGATAGGGTGTCAGTCCATCGCAGGGCACAATCACATACACACTCACACACACTCTACGGACACTTTGGACATGCCAATCAGTCTACCATGCATGTCTTTGGACTGGGGGAGGAAGCCGGAGTACCCGGAGGAAACCTCCGCAGCACGGGGAGAACATGCAAACTCCACACACACATGACCCCGGCGGGAATTGAACCCCAACCCTGGAGGTGTGAGGCGAACGCGCTAACCACTAAGCCACCGTGCGCCACAAATTTAAAATCAATTATAATATTAAAAACTTTATGTGGCATAACCACTGAGATGATTAAAAATACCGTCGCTTGTATGAGTGAGACGGGAGGTGTAATATTTCCCCCCAGCCTCATTGTCATTTGCAATCAATCATTTTCATGTTTTTGAAGGTAGGAAGGTTTAAGAGCAAAATCAGATTTTAAAAAGTGAGTCTTAGGCAAGACATTCCAGAAAATAAAAACCGTGAAAAGCATTCATAATTATAATGTGGTCAAAAGAGGCTTTAAATGTTTTTTACTGCGGGGTTTATTAGCATCAGGTAGTTCGTTATTGAATGAGATTAAGAGCTCATGCTGTAAATTTCAGTACTTTAGAGTTTAGCTAGCAAGAGTGTCAAAAAATCAACATCTATTAACTCATATAATGGGAACCTGGATGGATGGATGGATGGATTGGTGCAGGATAGATGTGGGATGGATGCAGTTGTACAGTTCTACCCCTTGTGTGTCTACTATACTGTACAGTTCTAGCGCTTGTGTGTCTACTATACTGTACAGTTCAACCCCAGAGTATCTACTATACTGTACAGTTCTACCCCTAGTGTGTCTACTATACTGCACAGGTCTACCCCTACTGTGTCTACTATACTGTACAGATCTACCCTTAGTGTGTCTACTATACTGTACAGATCTACCCTTAGTGTGTGTACTATACTGTATAGTTCTACCCCTAGTGTGTCTACTATACTGTACAGTTCTACCCCAGTGTGTCTACTATTCTGTACAGTTCTACCCCAGTGTGTCTACTATACTGTACAGTTCCACCCCTAGTGTGTTTACTATACTGTACAGTTCTATCCCTAGTGTGTCTACTATACTGTATAGTTCTACCCCTAGTGTGTCTACTATACTGTATAGTTCTACCCCTAGTGTGTCTACTATACTGTATAGTTCTACCCCTAGTGTGTCTACTATACTGTATAGTTCTACCCTTAGTGTGTCTACTATACTGTATAGTTCTACCCCTAGTGTGTCTACTGTACTGTACAGTTCTATCCCAGTGTGTCTATTATACTGTATAGTTGTACCCCTAGTTTGTCTACTATACTGTACAGTTCTACCCCTAGTGTGTCTACTATACTGTACAGTTCTACCCCAGTGTGTCTACTATACAGTATAGTTCTACCCCAGTGTATCTACTATACTGTACAGTTCTACCCCAGTGTGTCTACTATACTGTACAGTTCTACCCCAGTGTATCTACTAAACTGTACAGTTCTACCCCAGTGTGTCTACTATACTGTACAGTTCTACCACTATTGTATCTACTATACTGTACAGTTCTACCCCTAGTGTGTCTACTATACTGTACAGTTCTACCCCTATTGTGTCTACTATACTGTACAGTTCTACCCCTATTGTGTCTACTATACTGTATAGTTCTACCCCTAGTGTGTCTACTATACTGTACAGTTCTACCCCTATTGTGTCTACTATACTGTACAGTTCTACCGCTATTGTGTCTACTATACTGTACAGTTCTACCGCTAGTGTGTCTACTATACTGTACTGTTCTACGCCTAGTGTGTCTACTATACTGTACAGTTCTACCGCTACTGTGTCTACTAAACTGTACAGTTCTACCCCTAGTGTAACTACTATATTGTACAGTTCTACCCCAGTGTATCTACTATACTGTACAGTTCTACCCCTAGTGTGTCTACTATACTGAACATTTCTGCCCCTAGTGTGTCTACTATATTGTACAGTTCTACCCCTAGTGTGTCTACTATACTGAACATTTCTGCCCCTAGTTTGTCTACTATACTGTACAGTTCTACCCCTAATGTTTCTACTATACTGTATAGTTCTACGCCTAGTGTATCTACTATACTGTATAGTTCTACCCCAGTGTATCTACTATACTGTACAGTTCGACCCCAGTGTATCTACTATACTGTACAGTTCTACCCCAGTGTATCTACTATACTGTACAGTTCTACCCTTAGTGTGTCTACTATACTGTAGAGTTCTACCCCAGTGTGTCTACTATACTGTATAGTTCTACCCTTAGTGTGTCTACTATATAGTTCTACCCCAGTGAATGTACTATACTGTACAGTGCTACCCCTACTGTGTCTACTATACTGTACAGATCTACCCTTAGTGTGTGTAATATACTGTATAGTTCTACCCCTAGTGTGTGTACTATACTGTACAGTTCTACCCTTAGTGTGTCTACTATACTGTAGAGTTCTACCCCAGTGTATCTACTATACTGTATAGTTGTAGCCCTAGTCTGTCTACTATACTGTACAGTTCTAACCCAGTGTGTCTACTATACTGTACAGTTCTACCACAGTGTGTCTACTATACTGTATAGTTCTACACCTAGTGTGTCTACTATACTGTATAGTTCTACCCTTACTGTCTACTATACTGTACAGTTCTACCCCAGTGTGTCTATTATACAGTACAGTTCTACCCCAGTGTCTACTATACTGTACAGTTCTACCCCTAGTGTGTCTACTATACTGTACATTTCTACCCCTAGTGTGTCTACTGTACTGTACAGTTCTATCCCAGTGTGTCTATTATACTATATAGTTGTACCCCTAGTTTGTCTACTATACTGTACAGTTCTACCCCTAGTGTGTCTACTATACTGTACAGTTCTACCCCTAGTGTGTCTACTATACTGTACAGTTCTACCCCAGTGTATCTACTATACTGTACAGTTCTACCCCAGTGTATCTACTATACTGTACAGTTCTACCCCTATTGTGTCTACTATACTGTACAGTTCTACCCCTATTGTGTCTACTATACTGTACAGTTCTACCCCTAGTGTGTCTACTATACTGTATAATTCTACCCCTAGTGTGTCTACTATACTGTACAGTTCTACCCCTAGTGTGTCTACTATACTGTATAGTTCTACCGCCAGTGTGTCTACTATACTGTACTGTTCTACCCCAGTGTGTCTACTATACTGTACAGTTCTACGCCTAGTGTGTCTACTATACTGTACAGTTCTACCGCTAGTGTGTCTACTATACTGTACAGTTCTACCCCTAGTGTAACTACTATATTGTACAGTTCTACCCCAGTGTATCTACTATACTGTACAGTTCTGCCCCTAGTGTGTCTACTATACTGAACATTTCTGCCCCTAGTGTGTCTACTATACTGTAGAGTTCTACCCCTAGTGTGTCTACTATACTGTACAGTTCTATCCCTAGTGTGTCTACTATACTGTACAGTTCTACCCCTAGTGTAACTACTATATTGTACAGTTCTACCCCAGTGTATCTACTATACTGTACAGCTCTACCCCCAGTGTGTCTACTATACTGTACAGTTCTGCCCCTAGTGTGTCTACTATACTGAACATTTCTGCCCCTAGTTTGTCTACTATACTGTACAGTTCTACCCCTAATGTTTCTACTATACTGTATAGTTATACCCCTAGTGTATCTACTATACTGTATAGTTCTACCCCAGTGTATCTACTATACTGTACAGTTCTACCCCAGTGTATCTACTATACTGTACAGTTGTACCCCAGTGTGTCTACTATACTGTACAGTTCTACCCCTAGTGTGTCTACTATATTGTACAGTTCTATCCCTAGTGTGTCTAGTATACTGTACAGTTCTACCCCAGTGTGTCTACTATACTGTACAGTTCTACCCCTAGTGTCTACTATACTGTACAGTTCTACCCCAGTGTATCAACTATACTGTACAGTTCTACCCCACTGTATCTACTATACTGTACATTTCTAACCCTAGTGTATCTACTATACTGTACAGTTCTACCTCTAGTCTGTCTACTATACTGTATAGTTCTACCCCTAGTGTGTCTACTATACTGTACAGTTCTACCCCAGTGTGTCTACTGTACTGTACAGTTCTACCCCTAGTGTGTCTACTATACTGTATAGTTCTACCCTTAGTGTGTCTACTATACTGTATAGTTCTACCTCAGTGTTTCTACTATACTGTACAGTTCTATCCCTAGTATGTCTACTATACTGTATAGTTCTACCCGTAGTGTGTCTTCTATACTGTACAGTTCTACCCCTATTGTGTCTACTATACTGTACTGTTCTACCCCAGTGTGTCTACTATACTGTACAGTTCTACCCCTAGTGTATCTACTATACTGTACATTTCTACCCCTAGTGTCTACTATACTGTACAGTTCTACCCCAGTGTGTCTACTGTACTGTACAGTTCTACCCCAGTGTGTCTACTGTAATGTACAGTTCTACCCCAGTGCATCTACTATACTGTACAGTTCTACCCCAGTGTATCTACTATACTGTACAGTTCTACCCCTAGTGTATGTACTATACTGTACAGTTCTACCTCTAGTCTGTCTACTATACTGTATAGTTCTACCCCTAGTGTGTCTACTATACTGTACAGTTCTACCCCAGTTTGTCTACTGTACTGTACAGTTCTACCCCTAGTGTGTCTACTATACTGTATAGTTCTACCCCTAGTGTGTCTACTATACTGTATAGTTCTACCCTTAGTGTGTCTACTATACTGTATAGTTCTACCTCAGTGTTTCTACTATACTGTACAGTTCTATCCCTAGTATGTCTACTATACTGTATAGTTCTACCCGTAGTGTGTCTACTATACTATACAGTTCTACTCCAGTGTGTCTATTATACTGTACAGTTCTACCCCAGTGTGTCTACTATACTGTACAGTTCTAACCCAGTGTGTACTATACTGTACAGTTCTACCCCTAGTGTATCTACTATATAGTACAGTTCTACCCCAGTGTATCTACTATACTGTACAATTCTACCCCTAGTGTCTACTATACTGTACCGTTCTACCCCAGTGTATCTACTATACTGTACAATTCTACCCCTAGTGTCTACTATACTGTACAGTTCTAACCCAGTGTGTGTACTATACTGTACAGTTCTACCCCTAGTGTATCTACTATACTGTACAATTCCACCCCAGTGTATCTACTATACTGTACAATTCTACCCCTAGTGTCTACTATACTGTACCGTTCTACACCAGTGTATCTACTATACTGTACAGTTCTACCCCTAGTGTGTCTACTATACTGTACAGTTCTACCCCAGTGTATCTACTATACTGAACATTTTTGCCCCTAGTGTGTCTACTATACTGTACAGTTCTACGCTTAGT
The DNA here is from genome assembly GCF_001660625.3 of Ictalurus punctatus. NCBI lineage: Eukaryota > Metazoa > Chordata > Actinopteri > Siluriformes > Ictaluridae > Ictalurus > Ictalurus punctatus. The sequence continues at coordinate 2,943,731 of NC_030439.2, read as the reverse complement.
GCGTCTACTATATAGTTCTACCCCAGTGTGTCTATTATACTGTATAGTTGTACCCCTAGTTTGTCTACTATACTGTACAGTTCTACCCCTAGTGTGTCTACTATACTGTATAGTTCTACCCCTATTTATCTACTATACTGTACAGTTCTACCCCAGTGTATCTACTATACTGTACAGTTCTACCCCAGTGTGTCTACTATACTGTACAGTTCTACCCCAGTGTGTCTACTATACTGTATAGTTCTACGCCAGTGAGTCTACTATACTGTATAGTTCTACCCTTAGTGTGTCAACTATATAGTTCTACCCCAGTGTATCTACTATACTGTACAGTTCTACCCCTAGTGTGTCTACTATACTGTACAGTTCTACCCCAGTGAGTCTACTATACTGTATAGTTCTACCCTTAGTGTGTCTACTATACTGTATAGTTCTACCCCAGTGTATCTACTATACTGTACAGTTCTACCCCTAGTGTGTCTACTATACTGTATAGTTCTACCCCAGTGTATCAACTATACTGTACAGTTCTACCCCTAGTGTGTCTACTATACTGAACATTTCTGCCCCTAGTGTCTACTATACTGTACAGTTCTACCCCAGTGTATCTACTATACTGTACAGTTCTACCCCTAGTGTCTACTATACTGTACAGTTCTGCCCCTAGTGTGTCTACTATACTGTACTGTTCTACCCCTAGTGTCTACTATACTGTACAGTTCTACCCCTAGTGTACCTACTATATTGTACAGTTCTACCCCAGTGAGTCTACTAAACTGTATAGTTCTACCCCAGTGTGTCTACTATATTGTATAGTTCTACCCCAGTGTATCTACTATACTGTACAGTTCTACCCTTAGTGTCTACTATACTGTACAGTTCTACCCCAGTGTGTCTACTATACTGAACATTTCTGCCCCTAGTGTGTCTACTATACTGTACAGTTCTACCCCTGTGTATCTACTATACTGTATAGTTCTACGCCAGTGTGTCTAATATACTGTATAGTTGTACCCCTAGTTTGTCTACTATACTGTAAAGTTCTACCCTTAGTGTGTCTACTATATAGTTCTACCCCAGTGTATCTACTATACTGTACAGTTCTAACCCTAGCGTGTCTATTATACTGTACAGTTCTACCCCAGTGTGTCTACTATACTGTACAGTTCTACCCCTAGTGTACCTACTATATTGTACAGTTCTACCCCAGTGAGTCTACTAAACTGTATAGTTCTACCCCAGTGTGTCTACTATATTGTATAGTTCTACCCCAGTGTATCTACTATACTGTACAGTTCTACCCTTAGTGTCTACTATACTGTACAGTTCTACCCCAGTGTGTCTACTATACTGTGCAGTTCTACCCCTAGTGTGTCTAGTATACTGTACAGTTCTACCGCAGTGTATCTACTCTACTGTACATTTCTACCCCTAGTGTCTACTATACTGTACAGTTCTACCCCAGTGTGTCTACTATACTGTATAGTGCTACCCCAGTGTGTCTATTATACTGTATAGTTGAACACCTAGTATGTCTACTATACTGTACAGTTCTACCCCAGTGAGTCTACTATACTGTATAGTTCTACCCTTAGTGTGTCTACTATACTGTATAGTTCTACCCCAGTGTGTCTACTATACTGTATAGTTCTACTCCAGTGTATCTACTATACTGTACAGTTCTACCCTTAGTGTCTACTATACTGTACAGGTCTACCCCAGTGTGTCTACTATACTGTACAGTTCTACCCCTAGTGTGTCTACTATACTGTACAGTTCTACCCCAGTGTATCTACTCTACTGTACAGTTCTACCCCTAGTGTGTCTACTATACTGTACAGTTTTACCCCAGTGTGTCTACTATACTGTATAGTTCTACCCCAGTGTATCTACTATACTGTACAGTTCTACCCCTAGTGTGTCTACTAAACTGTATAGTTCTGCCCCTAGTGTGTCTACTATACTGAACATTTCTGCCCCTAGTGTGTCTACTATACTGTACAGTTCTACCCCAGTGTATCTACTATACTGTATAGTTCTACGCCAGTGTGTCTATTATACTGTATAGTTGTACCCCTAGTTTGTCTACTATACTGTATAGTTCTACCCTTAGTGTGTCTACTATAGTTTTACCCCAGTGTATCTACTATACTGTACAGTTCTAACCCTAGCGTGTCTATTATACTGTACAGTTCTACCCCTAGTGTGTCTAGTATACTGTACAGTTCTACCCCAGTGTGTCTACTATACTGTACAGTTCTACCTCTAGTGTACCTACTATATTGTACAGTTCTACCCCAGTGAGTCTACTAAACTGTATAGTTCTACCCCAGTGTGTCTACTATATTGTATAGTTCTACCCCAGTGTATCTACTATACTGTACAGTTCTACCCTTAGTGTCTACTATACTGTACAGTTCTACCCCAGTGTGTCTACTATACTGTACAGTTCTAACCCTAGCGTGTCTATTATACTGTACAGTTCTAACCCTAGCGTGTCTATTATACTGTACAGTTCTACCTCTAGTGTACCTACTATATTGTACAGTTCTACCCCAGTGAGTCTACTAAACTGTATAGTTCTACCCCAGTGTGTCTACTATATTGTATAGTTCTACCCCAGTGTATCTACTATACTGTACAGTTCTACCCTTAGTGTCTACTATACTGTACAGTTCTACCCCAGTGTATCTAGTATACTGTACAGTTCTAACCCTAGCGTGTCTATTATACTGTACAGTTCTAACCCTAGCGTGTCTATTATACTGTACAGTTCTACCCCAGTGTGTCTACTATACTGTACAGTTCTACCCCTAGTGTACCTACTATATTGTACAGTTCTACCCCAGTGAGTCTACTAAACTGTATAGTTCTACCCCAGTGTGTCTACTATATTGTATAGTTCTACCCCAGTGTATCTACTATACTGTACAGTTCTACCCTTAGTGTCTACTATACTGTACAGTTCTACCCCAGTGTGTCTACTATACTGTGCAGTTCTACCCCTAGTGTGTCTAGTATACTGTACAGTTCTACCGCAGTGTATCTACTCTACTGTACATTTCTACCCCTAGTGTCTACTATACTGTACAGTTCTACCCCAGTGTGTCTACTATACTGTATAGTGCTACCCCAGTGTGTCTATTATACTGTATAGTTGAACACCTAGTATGTCTACTATACTGTACAGTTCTACCCCAGTGAGTCTACTATACTGTATAGTTCTACCCTTAGTGTGTCTACTATACTGTATAGTTCTACCCCAGTGTGTCTACTATACTGTATAGTTCTACCCCAGTGTGTCTACTATACTGTACAGTTCTACCCCTAGTGTACCTACTATATTGTACAGTTCTACCCCAGTGAGTCTACTAAACTGTATAGTTCTACCCCAGTGTGTCTACTATATTGTATAGTTCTACCCCAGTGTATCTACTATACTGTACAGTTCTACCCTTAGTGTCTACTATACTGTACAGTTCTACCCCAGTGTGTCTACTATACTGTGCAGTTCTACCCCTAGTGTGTCTAGTATACTGTACAGTTCTACCGCAGTGTATCTACTCTACTGTACATTTCTACCCCTAGTGTCTACTATACTGTACAGTTCTACCCCAGTGTGTCTACTATACTGTATAGTGCTACCCCAGTGTGTCTATTATACTGTATAGTTGAACACCTAGTATGTCTACTATACTGTACAGTTCTACCCCAGTGAGTCTACTATACTGTATAGTTCTACCCTTAGTGTGTCTACTATACTGTATAGTTCTACCCCAGTGTGTCTACTATACTGTATAGTTCTACTCCAGTGTATCTACTATACTGTACAGTTCTACCCTTAGTGTCTACTATACTGTACAGGTCTACCCCAGTGTGTCTACTATACTGTACAGTTCTACCCCTAGTGTGTCTACTATACTGTACAGTTCTACCCCAGTGTATCTACTCTACTGTACAGTTCTACCCCTAGTGTGTCTACTATACTGTACAGTTTTACCCCAGTGTGTCTACTATACTGTATAGTTCTACCCCAGTGTATCTACTATACTGTACAGTTCTACCCCTAGTGTGTCTACTAAACTGTATAGTTCTGCCCCTAGTGTGTCTACTATACTGTACAGTTCTACCCCTAGTGTGTCTACTATACTGAACATTTCTGCCCCTAGTGTGTCTACTATACTGTACAGTTCTACCCCAGTGTATCTACTATACTGTATAGTTCTACGCCAGTGTGTCTATTATACTGTATAGTTGTACCCCTAGTTTGTCTACTATACTGTATAGTTCTACCCTTAGTGTGTCTACTATATAGTTTTACCCCAGTGTATCTACTATACTGTACAGTTCTAACCCTAGCGTGTCTATTATACTGTACAGTTCTACCCCTAGTGTGTCTAGTATACTGTACAGTTCTACCCCAGTGTGTCTACTATACTGTACAGTTCTACCTCTAGTGTACCTACTATATTGTACAGTTCTACCCCAGTGAGTCTACTATACTGTATAGTTCTACCCCAGTGTATCTACTATACTGTATAGTTCTACCCCAGTGTATCTACTATACGGTACAGTTCTACCCTTAGTGTCTACTATACTGTACAGTTCTACCCCAGTGTGTCTACTATACTGTACAGTTCTACCCCTAGTGTGTCTACCATACTGTACAGTTCTACCCCAGTGTATCTACTCTACTGTACATTTCTACCCCTAGTGTGTCTACTATACTGTACAGTTCTACCCCTAGTGTGTCTACCATACTGTACAGTTCTACCCCAGTGTATCTACTATACTGTACAGTTCTACCCCTAGTGTGTAAACTATACCGTATAGTTCTACCCCAGTGTGTCTACTATACTGTACTGTTCTACCCCTAGTGTCTACTATACTGTACAGTTCTGCCCCTAGTGTGTCTACTATACTGTACAGTTCTACCCCTAGTGTGTCTACTATACTGAACGTTTCTGCCCTTAGTGTGTCTACTATACCGTATAGTTCTACCCCAGTGTATCTACTATACTGTACAGTTCTACCCCTAGTGTCTACTATACTGTACAGTTCTACCCCAGTGTATCTACTATACTGTACAGTTCTACCCCTACGGTCTACTATACTGTACAGTTCTGCCCCTAGTGTGTCTACTATACTATACAGTTCTACCCCAGTGTCTACTATACTGTACAGTTCTACCCCTAGTGTGTCTACTATACTGTACAGTTCTACCCCTAGTGTATCTACTATACAGTACAGTTCTACCCCAGTGTATCTACTATACTGTACAGTTCTACCCCAGTGTATCTACTATACTGTACAGTTCTACCCCTAGTGTGTCTACTATAATGTATAGTTCTACCCCAGTGTATCTACTATACAGTACAGTTCTACCCCAGTGTATCTACTATACTGTACAGTTCTACCCCAGTGTGTCTACTATACTGTACAGTTCTACCCGTAGTGTATCTACTATACAGTACAGTTCTACCCCTAGTGTATCTATTATATTGTACAGTTCTACCCCAGTGTATCTACTATACTGTATAGTTCTACCCTTAGTCTGTCTACTATACTGTACAGTTCTACCCAGTGTATCTACTATACTGTACAGTTCTACCCCTAGTGTTTATTATACTGTACAGTTCTACCCCAGTTTGTCTACTATACTGTACAGTTCTACCCCTAGTGTGTCTACTATACTGTATAGTTCTACCCCAGTGTATCTACTATACAGTACAGTTCTACCCCAGTGTGTCTACTATACTGTACAGTTCTACGCCTAGTGTATCTACTATACAGTACAGTTCTACTCCTATTGTGTCTACTATACTGTACAGTTCTACCCCAGTGTGTCTACTATACTGTACAGTTCTGCCCCTAGTGTATCTACTATACTGTACAGTTGTACCCCTAGTTTGTCTACTATACTGTACAGTTCTACCCCTAGTGTGTCTACTATACTTTATAGTTCTACCCCTATTTATCTACTATACTGTACAGTTCTACCCCAGTGTATCTACTATACTGTACAGTTCTACCCCTAGTGTGTCTACTACACTGTACAGTTCTACCCCTAGTGTGTCTACTATACCGTATAGTTCTACCCCAGTGTGTCTACTATACTGTACAGTTCTACCCCTAGTGTCTACTATACTGTACAGTTCTGCCCCTAGTGTGTCTACTATACTGTACAGTTCTACCCCTAGTGTGTCTACTATACTGAACATTTCTGCCCTTAGTGTGTCTACTATACCGTATAGTTCTACCCCAGTGTGTCTACTATACTGTACAGTTCTACCCCTAGTGTCTACTATACTGTACAGTTCTACCCCTAGTGTCTACTATACTGTACAGTTCTACCCCAGTGTATCTACTATACTGTACAGTTCTACCCCTAGTGTCTACTATACTGTACAGTTCTGCCCCTAGTGTGTCTACTATACTGTACTGTTCTACCCCTAGTGTCTACTATACTGTACAGTTCTACCCCTAGTGTGTCTACTATACTGTACAGTTCTACCCCTAGTGTATCTACTATACAGTACAGTTCTACCCCAGTGTATCTACTATACTGTACAGTTCTACCCCTAGTGTGTCTACTATACTGTACAGTTCTACCCCAGTGTGTCTACTATACTGTATAGATCTACCCCAGTGTATCTACTATACTGTACAGTTCTACCCCTAGTGTGTCTACTATAATGTATAGTTCTACCCCAGTGTATCTACTATACTGTACAGTTCTACCCCAGTGTGTCTACTATACTGTACAGTTCTACCCGTAGTGTATCTACTATACAGTACAGTTCTACCCCTAGTGTATCTATTATATTGTACAGTTCTACCCCAGTGTATCTACTATACTGTATAGTTCTACCCTTAGTCTGTCTACTGTACTGTACAGTTCTACCCAGTGTATCTACTATACTGTACAGTTCTACCCCTAGTGTTTACTATACTGTACAGTTCTACCCCAGTGTGTCTACTATACTGTACAGTTCTACCCCTAGTGTGTCTACTATACTATACAGTTCTACTCCTATTGTGTCTACTATACTGTACAGTTCTACCCCTAGTGTGTCTACTATAATGTATAGTTCTACCCCAGTGTATCTACTATACAGTACAGTTCTACCCCAGTGTGTCTACTATACTGTACAGTTCTACGCCTAGTGTATCTACTATACAGTACAGTTCTACTCCTATTGTGTCTACTATACTGTACAGTTCTACCCGTGTGTCTACTATACTGTACAGTTCTACCCCAGTGTATCTACTATACTGTACAGTTCTACCCCTAGTGTGTCTACTATAATGTATAGTTCTACCCAGTGTATCTACTATACAGTACAGTTCTACCCCAGTGTATCTACTATACTGTACAGTTCTACCCCTAGTGTGTCCACTATACTGTACAGTTCTACCCCTAGTGTGTCTACTATACTGTATAGTTCTACCCCTAGTGCATCTACTATACTGTATAGTTCTACCCCTAGTGTGTCTACTATACTATACAGTTCTACCCCAGTGTCTACTATACTGTACAGTTCTACCCCTAGTGTGTCTACTATACTGTACAGTTCTACCCCTAGTGTATCTACTATACAGTACAGTTCTACCCCAGTGTATCTACTATACTGTACAGTTCTACCCCTAGTGTGTCTACTATAATGTATAGTTCTACCCCAGTGTATCTACTATACAGTACAGTTCTACCCCAGTGTATCTACTATACTGTAAAGTTCTACCCCAGTGTGTCTACTATACTGTACAGTTCTACCCGTAGTGTATCTACTATACAGTACAGTTCTACCCCTAATGTATCTACTATACTGTATAGTTCTACCCCAGTGTATCTACTATACAGTACAGTTCTACCCCAGTGTGTCTACTATACTGTACAGTTCTACGCCTAGTGTATCTACTATACAGTACAGTTCTACTCCTATTGTGTCTACTATACTGTACAGTTCTACCCCAGTGTGTCTACTATACTGTACAGTTCTGCCCCTAGTGTATCTACTATACTGTACAGTTGTACCCCTAGTTTGTCTACTATACTGTACAGTTCTACCCCTAGTGTGTCTACTATACTTTATAGTTCTACCCCTATTTATCTACTATACTGTACAGTTCTACCCCAGTGTATCTACTATACTGTACAGTTCTACCCCTAGTGTGTCTACTACACTGTACAGTTCTACCCCTAGTGTGTCTACTATACCGTATAGTTCTACCCCAGTGTGTCTACTATACTGTACAGTTCTACCCCTAGTGTCTACTATACTGTACAGTTCTGCCCCTAGTGTGTCTACTATACTGTACAGTTCTACCCCAGTGTGTCTACTATACTGTACAGTTCTACCCCTAGTGTACCTACTATATTGTACAGTTCTACCCCAGTGAGTCTACTAAACTGTATAGTTCTACCCCAGTGTGTCTACTATATTGTATAGTTCTACCCCAGTGTATCTACTATACTGTACAGTTCTACCCTTAGTGTCTACTATACTGTACAGTTCTACCCCAGTGTGTCTACTATACTGTGCAGTTCTACCCCTAGTGTGTCTAGTATACTGTACAGTTCTACCGCAGTGTATCTACTCTACTGTACATTTCTACCCCTAGTGTCTACTATACTGTACAGTTCTACCCCAGTGTGTCTACTATACTGTATAGTGCTACCCCAGTGTGTCTATTATACTGTATAGTTGAACACCTAGTATGTCTACTATACTGTACAGTTCTACCCCAGTGAGTCTACTATACTGTATAGTTCTACCCTTAGTGTGTCTACTATACTGTATAGTTCTACCCCAGTGTGTCTACTATACTGTATAGTTCTACCCCAGTGTGTCTACTATACTGTACAGTTCTACCCCTAGTGTACCTACTATATTGTACAGTTCTACCCCAGTGAGTCTACTAAACTGTATAGTTCTACCCCAGTGTGTCTACTATATTGTATAGTTCTACCCCAGTGTATCTACTATACTGTACAGTTCTACCCTTAGTGTCTACTATACTGTACAGTTCTACCCCAGTGTGTCTACTATACTGTGCAGTTCTACCCCTAGTGTGTCTAGTATACTGTACAGTTCTACCGCAGTGTATCTACTCTACTGTACATTTCTACCCCTAGTGTCTACTATACTGTACAGTTCTACCCCAGTGTGTCTACTATACTGTATAGTGCTACCCCAGTGTGTCTATTATACTGTATAGTTGAACACCTAGTATGTCTACTATACTGTACAGTTCTACCCCAGTGAGTCTACTATACTGTATAGTTCTACCCTTAGTGTGTCTACTATACTGTATAGTTCTACCCCAGTGTGTCTACTATACTGTATAGTTCTACTCCAGTGTATCTACTATACTGTACAGTTCTACCCTTAGTGTCTACTATACTGTACAGGTCTACCCCAGTGTGTCTACTATACTGTACAGTTCTACCCCTAGTGTGTCTACTATACTGTACAGTTCTACCCCAGTGTATCTACTCTACTGTACAGTTCTACCCCTAGTGTGTCTACTATACTGTACAGTTTTACCCCAGTGTGTCTACTATACTGTATAGTTCTACCCCAGTGTATCTACTATACTGTACAGTTCTACCCCTAGTGTGTCTACTAAACTGTATAGTTCTGCCCCTAGTGTGTCTACTATACTGTACAGTTCTACCCCTAGTGTGTCTACTATACTGAACATTTCTGCCCCTAGTGTGTCTACTATACTGTACAGTTCTACCCCAGTGTATCTACTATACTGTATAGTTCTACGCCAGTGTGTCTATTATACTGTATAGTTGTACCCCTAGTTTGTCTACTATACTGTATAGTTCTACCCTTAGTGTGTCTACTATATAGTTTTACCCCAGTGTATCTACTATACTGTACAGTTCTAACCCTAGCGTGTCTATTATACTGTACAGTTCTACCCCTAGTGTGTCTAGTATACTGTACAGTTCTACCCCAGTGTGTCTACTATACTGTACAGTTCTACCTCTAGTGTACCTACTATATTGTACAGTTCTACCCCAGTGAGTCTACTATACTGTATAGTTCTACCCCAGTGTATCTACTATACTGTATAGTTCTACCCCAGTGTATCTACTATACGGTACAGTTCTACCCTTAGTGTCTACTATACTGTACAGTTCTACCCCAGTGTGTCTACTATACTGTACAGTTCTACCCCTAGTGTGTCTACCATACTGTACAGTTCTACCCCAGTGTATCTACTCTACTGTACATTTCTACCCCTAGTGTGTCTACTATACTGTACAGTTCTACCCCTAGTGTGTCTACCATACTGTACAGTTCTACCCCAGTGTATCTACTATACTGTACAGTTCTACCCCTAGTGTGTAAACTATACCGTATAGTTCTACCCCAGTGTGTCTACTATACTGTACTGTTCTACCCCTAGTGTCTACTATACTGTACAGTTCTGCCCCTAGTGTGTCTACTATACTGTACAGTTCTACCCCTAGTGTGTCTACTATACTGAACGTTTCTGCCCTTAGTGTGTCTACTATACCGTATAGTTCTACCCCAGTGTATCTACTATACTGTACAGTTCTACCCCTAGTGTCTACTATACTGTACAGTTCTACCCCAGTGTATCTACTATACTGTACAGTTCTACCCCTACGGTCTACTATACTGTACAGTTCTGCCCCTAGTGTGTCTACTATACTATACAGTTCTACCCCAGTGTCTACTATACTGTACAGTTCTACCCCTAGTGTGTCTACTATACTGTACAGTTCTACCCCTAGTGTATCTACTATACAGTACAGTTCTACCCCAGTGTATCTACTATACTGTACAGTTCTACCCCTAGTGTGTCTACTATACTGTACAGTTCTACCCCAGTGTGTCTACTATACTGTATAGTTCTACCCCAGTGTATCTACTATACTGTACAGTTCTACCCCTAGTGTGTCTACTATAATGTATAGTTCTACCCCAGTGTATCTACTATACAGTACAGTTCTACCCCAGTGTATCTACTATACTGTACAGTTCTACCCCAGTGTGTCTACTATACTGTACAGTTCTACCCGTAGTGTATCTACTATACAGTACAGTTCTACCCCTAGTGTATCTATTATATTGTACAGTTCTACCCCAGTGTATCTACTATACTGTATAGTTCTACCCTTAGTCTGTCTACTATACTGTACAGTTCTACCCAGTGTATCTACTATACTGTACAGTTCTACCCCTAGTGTTTATTATACTGTACAGTTCTACCCCAGTTTGTCTACTATACTGTACAGTTCTACCCCTAGTGTGTCTACTATACTGTATAGTTCTACCCCAGTGTATCTACTATACAGTACAGTTCTACCCCAGTGTGTCTACTATACTGTACAGTTCTACGCCTAGTGTATCTACTATACAGTACAGTTCTACTCCTATTGTGTCTACTATACTGTACAGTTCTACCCCAGTGTGTCTACTATACTGTACAGTTCTGCCCCTAGTGTATCTACTATACTGTACAGTTGTACCCCTAGTTTGTCTACTATACTGTACAGTTCTACCCCTAGTGTGTCTACTATACTTTATAGTTCTACCCCTATTTATCTACTATACTGTACAGTTCTACCCCAGTGTATCTACTATACTGTACAGTTCTACCCCTAGTGTGTCTACTACACTGTACAGTTCTACCCCTAGTGTGTCTACTATACCGTATAGTTCTACCCCAGTGTGTCTACTATACTGTACAGTTCTACCCCTAGTGTCTACTATACTGTACAGTTCTGCCCCTAGTGTGTCTACTATACTGTACAGTTCTACCCCTAGTGTGTCTACTATACTGAACATTTCTGCCCTTAGTGTGTCTACTATACCGTATAGTTCTACCCCAGTGTGTCTACTATACTGTACAGTTCTACCCCTAGTGTCTACTATACTGTACAGTTCTACCCCTAGTGTCTACTATACTGTACAGTTCTACCCCAGTGTATCTACTATACTGTACAGTTCTACCCCTAGTGTCTACTATACTGTACAGTTCTGCCCCTAGTGTGTCTACTATACTGTACTGTTCTACCCCTAGTGTCTACTATACTGTACAGTTCTACCCCTAGTGTGTCTACTATACTGTACAGTTCTACCCCTAGTGTATCTACTATACAGTACAGTTCTACCCCAGTGTATCTACTATACTGTACAGTTCTACCCCTAGTGTGTCTACTATACTGTACAGTTCTACCCCAGTGTGTCTACTATACTGTATAGATCTACCCCAGTGTATCTACTATACTGTACAGTTCTACCCCTAGTGTGTCTACTATAATGTATAGTTCTACCCCAGTGTATCTACTATACTGTACAGTTCTACCCCAGTGTGTCTACTATACTGTACAGTTCTACCCGTAGTGTATCTACTATACAGTACAGTTCTACCCCTAGTGTATCTATTATATTGTACAGTTCTACCCCAGTGTATCTACTATACTGTATAGTTCTACCCTTAGTCTGTCTACTGTACTGTACAGTTCTACCCAGTGTATCTACTATACTGTACAGTTCTACCCCTAGTGTTTACTATACTGTACAGTTCTACCCCAGTGTGTCTACTATACTGTACAGTTCTACCCCTAGTGTGTCTACTATACTATACAGTTCTACTCCTATTGTGTCTACTATACTGTACAGTTCTACCCCTAGTGTGTCTACTATAATGTATAGTTCTACCCCAGTGTATCTACTATACAGTACAGTTCTACCCCAGTGTGTCTACTATACTGTACAGTTCTACGCCTAGTGTATCTACTATACAGTACAGTTCTACTCCTATTGTGTCTACTATACTGTACAGTTCTACCCGTGTGTCTACTATACTGTACAGTTCTACCCCAGTGTATCTACTATACTGTACAGTTCTACCCCTAGTGTGTCTACTATAATGTATAGTTCTACCCAGTGTATCTACTATACAGTACAGTTCTACCCCAGTGTATCTACTATACTGTACAGTTCTACCCCTAGTGTGTCCACTATACTGTACAGTTCTACCCCTAGTGTGTCTACTATACTGTATAGTTCTACCCCTAGTGCATCTACTATACTGTATAGTTCTACCCCTAGTGTGTCTACTATACTATACAGTTCTACCCCAGTGTCTACTATACTGTACAGTTCTACCCCTAGTGTGTCTACTATACTGTACAGTTCTACCCCTAGTGTATCTACTATACAGTACAGTTCTACCCCAGTGTATCTACTATACTGTACAGTTCTACCCCTAGTGTGTCTACTATAATGTATAGTTCTACCCCAGTGTATCTACTATACAGTACAGTTCTACCCCAGTGTATCTACTATACTGTAAAGTTCTACCCCAGTGTGTCTACTATACTGTACAGTTCTACCCGTAGTGTATCTACTATACAGTACAGTTCTACCCCTAATGTATCTACTATACTGTATAGTTCTACCCCAGTGTATCTACTATACAGTACAGTTCTACCCCAGTGTGTCTACTATACTGTACAGTTCTACGCCTAGTGTATCTACTATACAGTACAGTTCTACTCCTATTGTGTCTACTATACTGTACAGTTCTACCCCAGTGTGTCTACTATACTGTACAGTTCTGCCCCTAGTGTATCTACTATACTGTACAGTTGTACCCCTAGTTTGTCTACTATACTGTACAGTTCTACCCCTAGTGTGTCTACTATACTTTATAGTTCTACCCCTATTTATCTACTATACTGTACAGTTCTACCCCAGTGTATCTACTATACTGTACAGTTCTACCCCTAGTGTGTCTACTACACTGTACAGTTCTACCCCTAGTGTGTCTACTATACCGTATAGTTCTACCCCAGTGTGTCTACTATACTGTACAGTTCTACCCCTAGTGTCTACTATACTGTACAGTTCTGCCCCTAGTGTGTCTACTATACTGTACAGTTCTACCCCTAGTGTGTCTACTATACTGAACATTTCTGCCCTTAGTGTGTCTACTATACCGTATAGTTCTACCCCAGTGTGTCTACTATACTGTACAGTTCTACCCCTAGTGTCTACTATACTGTACAGTTCTACCCCAGTGCATCTACTATACTGTACAGTTCTGCCCCTAGTGTGTCTACTATACTGTACTGTTCTACCCCTAGTGTCTACTATACTGTACTGTTCTACCCCTAGTGTCTACTATACTGTACAGTTCTACCCCTAGTGTGTCTACTATACTGTACAGTTCTACCCCTAGTGTGTCTACTATACTGTACAGTTCTACCCCTAGTGTATCTACTATACAGTACAGTTCTACCCCAGTGTATCTACTATACTGTACAGTTCTACCCCTAGTGTGTCTACTATACTGTACAGTTCTACCCCAGTGTGTCTACTATACTGTATAGATCTACCCCAGTGTATCTACTATACTGTACAGTTCTACCCCTAGTGTGTCTACTATAATGTATAGTTCTACCCCAGTGTATCTACTATACTGTACAGTTCTACCCCAGTGTGTCTACTATACTGTACAGTTCTACCCGTAGTGTATCTACTATACAGTACAGTTCTACCCCTAGTGTATCTATTATATTGTACAGTTCTACCCCAGTGTATCTACTATACTGTATAGTTCTACCCTTAGTCTGTCTACTGTACTGTACAGTTCTACCCAGTGTATCTACTATACTGTACAGTTCTACCCCTAGTGTTTACTATACTGTACAGTTCTACCCCAGTGTGTCGACTATACTGAACAGTTCTACCCCTAGTGTGTCTACTATACTATACAGTTCTACTCCTATTGTGTCTACTATACTGTACAGTTCTACCCCTAGTGTGTCTACTATAATGTATAGTTCTACCCCAGTGTATCTACTATACAGTACAGTTCTACCCCAGTGTGTCTACTATACTGTACAGTTCTACGCCTAGTGTATCTACTATACAGTACAGTTCTACTCCTATTGTGTCTACTATACTGTACAGTTCTACCCCAGTGTGTCTACTATACTGTACAGTTCTGCCCCTAGTGTATCTACTATACTGTACAGTTGTACCCCTAGTGTGTCTACTATACTGTACAGTTCTACCCCAGTGTATCTACTATACTGTACAGTTCTACCGCAGTGTACCTACTATACTGTACAGTTCTACCCCTAGTGTGTCCACTATACTGTACAGTTCTACCCCTAGTGTGTCTACTATACTGTATAGTTCTACCCCTAGTGCATCTACTATACTGTATAGTTCTATCCCTAGTGTGTCTACTATACTATACAGTTCTACCCCAGTGTCTACTATACTGTACAGTTCTACCCCTAGTGTGTCTACTATACTGTACAGTTCTACCCCTAGTGTATCTACTATACAGTACAGTTCTACCCCAGTGTATCTACTATACTGTACAGTTCTACCCCTAGTGTGTCTACTATAATGTATAGTTCTACCCCAGTGTATCTACTATACAGTACAGTTCTACCCCAGTGTATCTACTATACTGTACAGTTCTACCCCTAGTGTGTCCACTATACTGTACAGTTCTACCCCTAGTGTGTCTACTATACTGTATAGTTCTACCCCTAGTGCATCTACTATACTGTATAGTTCTACCCCTAGTGTGTCTACTATACTATACAGTTCTACCCCAGTGTCTACTATACTGTACAGTTCTACCCCTAGTGTGTCTACTATACTGTACAGTTCTACCCCTAGTGTATCTACTATACAGTACAGTTCTACCCCAGTGTATCTACTATACTGTACAGTTCTACCCCTAGTGTGTCTACTATAATGTATAGTTCTACCCCAGTGTATCTACTATACAGTACAGTTCTACCCCAGTGTATCTACTATACTGTAAAGTTCTACCCCAGTGTGTCTACTATACTGTACAGTGCTACCCGTAGTGTATCTACTATACAGTACAGTTCTACCCCTAGTGTATCTACTATACTGTATAGTTCTACCCCTAGTGTGTCTACTATACTATACAGTTCTACCCCAGTGTCTACTATACTGTACAGTTCTACCCCTAGTGTGTCTACTATACTGTACAGTTCTACCCCTAGTGTATCTACTATACAGTACAGTTCTACCCCAGTGTATCTACTATACTGTACAGTTCTACCCCTAGTGTGTCTACTATAATGTATAGTTCTACCCCAGTGTATCTACTATACAGTACAGTTCTACCCCAGTGTGTCTACTATACTGTACAGTTCTACGCCTAGTGTATCTACTATACAGTACAGTTCTACTCCTATTGTGTCTACTATACTGTACAGTTCTACCCAGTGTGTCTACTATACTGTACAGTTCTACCCCAGTGTGTCTACTATACTGTACAGTTCTGCCCCTAGTGTATCTACTATACTGTACAGTTGTACCCCTAGTTTGTCTACTATACTGTACAGTTCTACCCCTAGTGTGTCTACTATACTTTATAGTTCTACCCCTATTTATCTACTATACTGTACAGTTCTACCCCAGTGTATCTACTATACTGTACAGTTCTACCCCTAGTGTGTCTACTACACTGTACAGTTCTACCCCTAGTGTGTCTACTATACTGTATAGTTCTACCCCAGTGTATCTACTATACTGTACAGTTCTACCCCTAGTGTCTACTATACTGTACAGTTCTACCCCTAGTGTGTCTACTATACTGTACAGTTCTACCCCTAGTGTGTCTACTATACTGAACATTTCTGCCCCTAGTGTGTCTACTATACTGTACAGTTCTACCCATAGTGTGTCTACTATACTGTACAGTTCTACCCCTAGTGTATCTACTATACTGTATAGTTCTACCCCAGCGTATCTACTATACTGTATAGTTCTACCCCAGTGTATCTACTATACTGTACAGTTCTACCCCTAGTGTATCTACTATACTGTACAGTTGTACCCCAGTGTGTCTACTATACTGTACAGTTCTACCCCTAGTGTGTCTACTATACTGAACATTTCTGCCCCTAGTGTGTCTACTATACTGTACAGTTCTACCCATAGTGTGTCTACTATACTGTACAGTTCTACCCCTAGTGTATCTACTATACTGTATAGTTCTACCCCAGCGTATCTACTATACTGTATAGTTCTACCCCAGTGTATCTACTATACTGTACAGTTCTACCCCTAGTGTATCTACTATACTGTACAGTTGTACCCCAGTGTGTCTACTATACTGTATAGTTCTAACCTTAGTGTCTACTATATAGTTCTACCCCAGTGTATCTACTATACTGTACAGTTCTACCCCAGTGTCTACTATACTGTACAGTTCTACCGCAGTGTATCTACTATACTGTACAGTTCTACCCCTAGTGTGTCTACTATACTGTACAGTTCTACCCCAGTGTGTGTACTATACTGTACAGTTCTACTTCTAGTCTGTCTACTATACTGTACAGTTCTACCCCTAGTGTGTCTACTATACTGTACAGTTCTACCCCTAGTGTGTCTACTATACTGTACAGTTCTACCCCAGTGTGTCTACTATACTGTACAGTTCTACCCTTAGTGTGTCTACTATACTGTACAGTTCTACCCCAGTGTGTCTACTATACTGTACAGTTCTACCCTTAGTGTGTCTACTACAGTGGAGTCATTGTTTTACTGAAGGCGTTATTGTGCTACATCACCAGCTTCAGTGTAATTCAAAGTTGCACTAAAAATAATTTCTCCCCCAAAACAACCAGCACTACAGGATCTGCTGATTTCTAAAGTGAGGCTGAATCCAACTTGTGCTGTGTTCTTCAGCAAGAAACCCAAACCTAAGTGATGAGTCACATGAAATGAACTGCTTTGTTCTTATCACACGGCATCATCAGACGGTGTCATCTGTAGTACTAGCTTTTGGGTATACTCATACAGTTCGTCACTGATGCATGCTCTGTGTGTGTTTTATTCGACACGTTGTCTAGCACAGAGGTCACATGACAGTTTTCATCTAAACGTCATAATCATTCCTCTACCAAACCACTCCACACAAAACCACACCATATTTCACACCATTAAACACCTTCGTGCTGTTAGCTCACTAATGAAAGCTCGCTTCTTAGCAGTTGAGGGACATGCAGCCAAGTTATTAGAGCATTCACCGGAATATATCTGATGTAATCGGTTTGAAACGTGCTCTCAAAAACGACAAACCCAACGCAAAGGACACAACGCGAGGTGAGGTTTATGGATCTGAAGGTGTGAGGAGTTTGATGGTGTGGGTGGTGAAGAAGAGGAAGAGGAAAGCGAGGAAAAGGACATGGCTTCTGCCTTTTCTGCACCCATCTGTTCTGATGGTGCAGGTGGAGCTCTATTCACCCATCTCTGCATGTGTGTGGAGTAGGAGGGAGGGGGGAAGGAAGAAAAGGGAGGGCAGAGAGAAGGAGTGAAGAGATGAAGGGGTGGGAGGTGGAGGGGGGGCTCCTGGTGATCTCTCCTGAAGGGGATAATAGGAGAGCGACGCATTGCAATGGCTGCCGTGTAGCGCCCTCCCTACCCAATTAGCCAATCAGCGGTCGCCTCTGACTGGCAGAAGGACACATAAAAGAAGAACATTGCAGCAGAGGCACAGAAGGAGACTGTGAAGAGCTGGGAAATACACACACACACTAGCACGCGCACACACGACAACAGAACCAGAACACCCTCCTCTGGACACACCCTACTGGGGATCACTGTTCTCTCTCTCTCTTTTTTTTTTTTTTTTTTTTATTTCTGAACCATCGCCCACGCCGCACAGGGAGAAATCTCTCTCGTCCTCATCATCATCCTGAAGAAAATCCCTTTCTCCTCATTTTCACTCTGCTTGAGGAACACCTACAATCAGACGGGCTGAGAATCCCTGAAGACAAGGCTCTTTTTTTTCTTTTTTTTTCTTTTCATTTCGGAAAAAAGCGACGTGTTTAATCGAGCCACGCGTTTTAAAAAAAAAAGGAAAAAAAAAAAAAAAAAAAAAAAAAAGACCAGAGCAAATCCTCCAGCGAGCCTGAAGAAGACCTGCACATCGAAGGAGCTAGATCACTATCATCTTTGTACAAGAATGGTTACTGTACGTATATATATATTTTTTTTTTCTTAATTTTTTATAATTTTTTTTATTTTTAGCCATTTTAACAATGCAAAAATATAATTGTAGTATCCTCAGTCCCCAAATCAAGCCTTTGCAAGACTTCTAAGCTAGATGGAGAATATTGGGAGGGTTGTCGTTTTAAAACGGCATCACACTTGGATTAATCTGATTTGTAGGCAGCTTTGCGTGTTAATATCGTATTGAGAAAAACATGGCATTCGCTCAGCGACATTCCCTTAAAGCGGATTGTGTAAACAAGATTAGCGTAGCAGCGATGGCTTTTAGAAACGTGATCCATGGATGCGCAACACTACAGCTCGCTCTCTCGACGTTTTCTACGGAGCATCAGATCCTGTTTTTTTTTTTTGCATACAGATTATGGCTAGTCCGTTAATTAACACGTAAAATTCCTTTATATATGTGTATGCATTTTTCCACGCTATTGACATTTGATCCCATAGAAGTCACGGCTCAGTGGCCATTCCGCAGGAGCAGAGAGAGAGAGAGAGAGAGAGAGAGAGAGAGAGAGAGAGAGAGAGAGAGAGAGAGATGTGCTGAAAAGGCAGAAGGGCGTTGGGAGGCTGTGAGGCCACACAGTGCTGCATTTCTCGGAGCAAGAGGAGGACATTTATGAGACAAAATAGAAATTGTGTGCATTCGTTGACCAGAGAGAGAGAGAGAGAGAGAGAGGTGCAAAGAAAAGGGTCGAGTCATTCAGAGGAAAGGAGGGTTTGTTTTTTTTACGCATCGAGTCGAATCGAATCAGACATTTAGAAATTCCAAAAGGGCTTCTTTTCGTTGCGATGCATGAACAATATCCAGGGCCTGTGAGACGAGCGGGAACGGCTGCAGAATCCTAAAGCTTTAGCGGGGGGATGATCGGAATGAGAAATGTGTGCAGTAAGGACAGGCCTCGCACGAGTGTGAACATTTTGGGCGTGGCTTCGTTCTCTCGAAGGCGACGGCACGCGCTGGCAGCACCACACAAATCTCAGTCCTGACTGAGCAGATATCGCCTGTGATCTGATCTCATACATGATGCACGCTCAGTTTGATCTTATCCGGTGTTCCGGCTTCACCCGTCGCAGCGTCACCGTCACAACCTGACTGTATTTAACACAGAAACAAAGACACTAGGGGCTGTGCAGTGCTTAAATAACATTGTTGACAGTTGAGAAAAAATAAACATCTAGGATATTCTCATTTCTGCCTGATTGAGAGATGATGACACGTGGTCTGGTTTTGGACAGCCTGTTTATCGAGGTGTCTGCATGTTAACAGGCCACCCCAGTGCCACTCCAGTGTCACCCCAGTGCCACTCCAGTGTCTCCCCAGTGAGCCTAGCCTGCTGATGGGGGTCAATGTGCCGAGACCTAACCTCAAACAAAGAACTCTCGTGCATTTACAGAAATACCCCTGACTTAAACAAACAAACGCTTTCCATATATATCCAGCCGTCGAAATCCGTCACTGAGCACGTCCAGAGGAACGATAATAAAGACGTTTATGGCGGACTCAGAGCTCCACGGTCCTCAGTAAGCTCTCTGTAGCTTATATACCGCAGCGCCAAGCAAATAAAAAGCGTCGAGTCAGATAACCTTCTCTTACACAATTCAAGGACAAGGACGTAGTAAGTGAAGCACAGCACAACCCACTGCCAGGATAGAAGCTCAGAGTAAAGCTCATCACGGCTGATCTAGATGCTGAGGCGGAAAATGGAGGACGGACACAGATCCAGAAGCCGATGTCAACACGACAGGGGACGTGACACACAAAAAGCACATCGTTTCAGTCCGATCAGCCATTGTGATAGCGCTAGGCCTAATATTGTTTAGAAAAACTTGAGACATGTACCAGATTGTTTTTTTTTTTTTCTTAATATTCACACGGCCGTGGTCGAGGCTGTTGTGCCGGGGATAAAATGGTCGAAATAAATTGGTAAAGTTGTTGGTGCTCATTGTTCCCAGAGAGGCCTGCAGCACAAAGCGCTAGTGTTTACATTAATATTCATAGCGCTGCCGCGGCCTGCGTGCACGAGGAGGAACGGGTGGCTCTTTTGTTCGTGCGTGTCAATACGTTTATTCAGGCTGGCTTTTTATGAATGCCTAAAGAGCGAACAGATCCTTGTTCAATCAAAGCGGAGAGGGGATAACGATTTAAGCGATTCCGGTAGACGGACCAAATTAAGCAGTGGAAGCGGATCTTTATATTTATATATATTTTGTTATTTACTTTTATGAAAGCTGTTTTTTTTTTTTTTTTTTTTTTTTAAACTGGGCTCTGAGCACGCGGAGCCTCCGAGCCGAGTCTGTTTCAGCACTCTGGATAGAGACAGGACACGAACAGAACCCACTACACAGTTTCATCCCCACTACCTCTCCATTTTCCCCCCCAACATGTCTGTTTTGTGTTCCATCACACTGCGGGAAATCGCATTAGGTTTCCGCTTGGCTGCAAAAAATGGCAAGTGTGACGGTATACAGGCTGCATGGTGAAAATCTTGGAATACGTTGATGTAATAAGACACGAGCGTTTGTTGATCTGATCGGATGAAACGTAAAAAAGCAGGCCGATCTGTGTATTTGATAATGATGAAGCATTTCGCTTGGTGTCCTGTAGCTCTCCAGCTGCCACTGTGATCCTCTAAGCTGCAGTGAGAACGTGGCTAATGCCTTTTGTTTAGAATAATCCTGTAATCGGAGTTACTGAGACGGCCTGTTATAGCAATCCGAGCGTTCGCTTTTTCAGGCTCTGTCAGTAAAGGGCCGACCGAGACAGTGGTGCTCTTTTATTAAACCATATTTTCAGCACATACTTAATGTCCGGGCTAGTCAAAACAGCAACAAAAAACGTCTAAGTCTGGTTGGTCAGCAGAAGCTGTCAAGTCTCACAGCACTGCACTTAGGAAGCTGGAGTTATTTCCAGAAAATGGCTTCCTGGAAGCACAGACTGCTTCGGCTGTGGGTGTATATTTTTCACCTGAGATTTCATGTGACGCTTTTTGTCTGAAACTCTACAGTGATATTATGGTTTTGAAAGGTGTGAGGTGGTCACATGGCAAGGCAAGCAGGCTGGGTCGGTGTGGTCTTTCTCTTCCCTGGGAATAGAAACGTACAAGCCAGGGGAAGAGAGGTGAAGCCTGTTCATGGTGTGTGTGTGTGTGTGTGTGTGTGTATGATGTGTTTGGCTAGTACGAGGTCGGTGCATCTCATGAAGCTGCAGGTAAGACTGGTGGGAATGGCGGTTCCTGGCTTGTCTGTGTGAATCAGGCTTTTGTGGATGAAAAGATCTTCTTCCTCTGGTTTGTTTTCACAATAGCTGGGGCCTAAGGGCAGGAAGAGCTGCCTGCACGTTACGCAGCATTTTTACATTTGTTGCCAGGGATTGGCGCCTGCCACGAGAAGGTTCGCTTAAGTCTAGTCCAAACTCGTTCCAGTGCTGTAGTTCTGTGAATGTAGGAGTGTGTCTGCTAGCATAAAAAACCAACTTTCAACAGGAAACGGTGAAATATAGAGGTTGGCAAGATTCTTTTATCATGTCGAGATAGCCGTTATGCCTTTTTCTAGGTTTGCAGGGTTTTATTTCAGGCGTGATTAACCCACTGCCTTGCTGATGTGTTCTCCTTGCCAGGGTTAATTTGCCTTACGAGATCTATGTTATTTTTGTTGTTGTTAGAGACAGAAGGTTCACTTCATTTATCCATAATGAACATAATGATCTTAAATGGGCATAACCGATGCTCATTTGCATCCCTCTTCTGCGACAGACATGCATTAAAACACACATGAAAAATATACATTCATGCACACACATACACACTGCTAAAAGTCATGAAGCCAGCCAATAGCAACTGTTGTCAAGCAGCTGTTACCTGGGCAACCTGAGTAGAGGTAAGGCTCAAGTAGAGAAGAAATGATTCCATGGGGGAGAAGAGTGTTAGAGATGGATTAGAGGAAAATGGAAAGGGAAAAAACAAGGACCACACCTTCGGGGGGGGGGGGGGGGGGGGGGGGTCTTAGGATGTAGCTGGAGAGTCTGATTCCAGTTCATTCTGATGTACAATTAGATTTTTTAAACTGAAGACATGTTATCTAGAAGGGTTTAATGATTAGTGAATGATTCTGCCTGTTGATGTGAGCTGATCGTACAGATTACAGATTAAAGGTGCAGCATTAATTAGGTGTGCACGCCTCCCAGTTCCACCCCAGGGGTTATTCTTATCCTATCAAGGATCTACAGGTTCACTGACCACATGACAATTCAATTCTCTTAAGCAAATCACTCTCGAGAATGATACTTCATAATGTTGTGCCAGTATAGGAAGAAAAATCACCAAGAGAACGCCTTGACATACAGGACACAGTGGCAAAGCAATAGAAACAAGCGAATAAAAAGGATTAAGACTGACCAGCATAGCCTACATCTGTTCTTTCAAAACTCCCTATAGGCTAAATTAAGCAACATGCTGTAGTCCAGAGCAACAGACAAACCACAGTAGACATGCGTACATACGCAGACAAAAATAATGGCACACTTCCATCGCACACAATATGTTTGCTACTGGCAGCTCAAACTTCGGCAAAGCCTACAGTGCAGGATGTCACTTTAACTTACACTTCATAAGTCAGATGTCTGACTACTAATGTAATACTGTTCCACCCTGTCCAGAGAAACAGCAGACGGGGCAAAAAAATCACCGGAACATCCACACATCTAGAAGCAGAGAGAGAGAGAGAGAGACTGGGAGAAAATGAAAGAGGACATACATATACACACATATATATATACACACACACACACACATTTTATTTATATTTATATATATATATATATATATATATATATATATATATATATATATATATATATATATATACACACACACATATATATATATATACACACATATATGTGTGTGTGTATGTATGTACGTATATATGAAATAAAGAAGAATTTGAACCTTGATCTTAAGTTTCTCCACTGTTCACATGCTGACAGTAGCAAGGACAATCCCACCTACAAAGTCAGACACAATACAGTGTCTGATCTCTCAGATTTCTCTCCACAGATAATCAGCACCATGGAAACTCAGGTGTCCAACGGTCCGAGCGGAACCAGCATGCCTAACGGCCCGGTCATCAGCACCAACGGTGCCACAGACGACAGCAAGACCAACCTGATTGTCAACTACCTGCCTCAGAATATGACCCAGGAGGAGTTCAAGAGCCTGTTCGGCAGCATCGGAGAGATCGAGTCCTGCAAGCTGGTCAGAGACAAAATCACAGGTAATGCAAGCCTTACACGGATCATCAGTCTGAGGCTCGCTAGATCCTTGAGTGCAAGGTTTGATGAAAGATTTGTTTTTTAAGAGACTTATTAAAAGACTTATTAACTCTTAGCTTTAAGTATTGTAAAAAAAAAAAAACAACAACAAAAAAAAAAAAGACCACCACTTTATTTAAGTTATTTCCACATTCTTTGAGAAATACAGTTTAATCTATAGCCATAAAGCATTCCTCTCGAGAAACTCTTAAAGGTTCTATGTAGAATCCTGCAAACAAACACAGGGTTTCTTTCCATTAAGCAAAGAAAGATCCAAGAGGAACTTCTAATTAAGCTGCAAGCTTTCCTGAGAGTCTGTGTTGGTTATTGAACTTATTTTAAGGGGCACGCTACACTTATTTGACATCACAATTAACGGCATAGTTATTGCAGATCATCATGACACGCCGTGCCTCTTATCAGGCTGTAGCTCACGGTTTTCTGTTATGTTTACAGGTCAGAGCTTGGGCTATGGCTTCGTAAACTACGTTGACCCTAACGATGCCGACAAGGCCATCAACACGCTCAATGGTCTCAAACTGCAAACAAAAACAATCAAGGTAAGAGCACCTTGACCCCACGCTCCTGCATCATCCTGCTGACAAGTGAGCCGCAGGACGAAAGAAGGGAACGCGAGGAAGTGACAGACGGGACAGAGGGAAGGGAGGAGAGAGGGTGGGACCGAGGGCAGAGAAGGCAAGAGCAAGCACAAAGGGAACAGAAGAAAAGAAAGAGGGCGAGGCAAAAGCAGAGGTCAGAAAGCAAGGGGGCTGTGTGCAAAGGTGATTGTGATGTAAATGTAATTAGAGAGGTGCAGTGCATGGCATTTGAGGGGTGGGGGTGCTGAATCAGTGCAGGAAGCCCCATCTGCCTCCAATCTTGGCTAATTAGGGCCTTCTTTGTCTCCGAATTCAGCAGGGAATAGGGGAAGGGGTTCGACTCAGGGAAGGAGGGGTTGAGAAGTAAGAAATAAAATAATTCAGACTGGTTTAACCACACCTGATCATAGCCTATCAAAGATTGTGTCAAAAGTACAAACCAAAGAAGATTAGCTGAAGAAAAACGTTCTGGGGGAAAAAAACCACAAACAACATTTAACATATTTCCATATATCTTATTTATATGTTTCACCCTATTTACATTCATTCTACTTACTCACGTACAAATACAGTTGTATATATCATCACGTCATGCTAACAGCCTCCTTCAGGAGGATGTTCGAAAGTGTATATTTATTTCAAATATATATATATATATATATATATATATATATATATATATATATATATATATATATATATATATATATATATATATATATATATATATATATATATAAAATGTAAATTATGAAAATAAAAATTCTACTTTTAAAAGAAAGGATTTTAAATATCCAGTGCTCCCCCCTGTGCTGGCCTTCTCAACAGTGTTAGCAGGCATTCATCATGTATGTGCACGCTGCGTCCAAATCCTTAAGCTGAGCAAATGTCATTTTTTCCATGTCAAAAAGGCATTGTTAGAGAGATGAGAGGACTTGGGAGGAGGGAAACGAGGAGGGAAAGGAGGTGCAGGAGCAAAGGCTAGAGGACGCAGCGTTGCGAGAAGAATGCCAATGACAGGATTAGAGGCCATATGGACTGCAGGCACCATCTGTAGTGTGGGAGAGATAGGGAGAGGGTTAATTATAGGGCAGAATCCGGTCTTCTGATAAAAAAAATTTTACAAAAAAAACCCAGCCCCGCCCTTCCAGCCGGCAGTCCAATCTCCACCGTACACTCACCCACTCGCTGAACAATAACACCCCGGACCCCAACAATACAGCTGCTTAGTCATACTCACCCCCAACACGTATACATGCACAGATGATGCAGACATGGAGCCTACGCCATTCAGACCCAGATAGCAATTAGCCGTAGTGTTCTACAGCACACATGTGAGAACATAAAGGATATAAAGACACTGAGGGGAATATAAGGAAATAAAAAGCAATACAAAGAACAATGAAAAAGAAAAAAAAATGTCCAAAACACTACGCGTATCGACACAAAAGAGAACAGTCGAAAAAAATGTCTAAAAAAATGGTCCAAATATATGTTTGTGAAAATAATATTGTAGGCTCACGCTGGACAGTACACACCACAGTGCAGTCATTTAAATAACGGAATATAAGTCTGGACCTGGAAATGTTGGCCTTACGGAGTCGTTTTGCTTGGTTGGGAGCAGAGTTTGTGAGCTTCCAGGGATGCTGGACATATTGTAAGCTGTTTACTTGGTTTGTTGGTTGCCAGAGGAGCAATTTCCCCTAGAGGGAGAAGACAAAGAAGGGAGGGAGAAGAGGGAGGGGGGCGATGTCTCTATCACACGAAAACACACACACTCACAGTGCTACCATCAATCACAGTCATTCTCAGTCAGCCCCGAATTCTTAAATAAATACAGACTCGAGACATATTAAAGGAAACGATTTCAGCTCAGCCGCCAAAACAGCTTTTGCCTTCTAGAAGTTTCCAGAACGGTACCAGAGGGATGGACACCATTCTTCCAAAAGACGTTCCCTCGACTGTTGATGGTGGTTCAAGGGCACGGTCTAAAATGTCAATTCAGAGTGCCTGGGTTGCAAAATGTCTGGGTGATGAGATACGGTGAAGGCCACGGTGAATCATACGATCGACATCATTCGTATCAGTCAGAATAAGCTTGTATTGATTTCAGTGACCCTTCCCAGTAAGGGGACAAGTGGAACCAAACCATGCTGACAAATGCCCGCC
Organism: Ictalurus punctatus; assembly: GCF_001660625.3. NCBI lineage: Eukaryota > Metazoa > Chordata > Actinopteri > Siluriformes > Ictaluridae > Ictalurus > Ictalurus punctatus. Next base: position 2,916,588 of record NC_030439.2, on the reverse strand, counting down.
ACGGCACTGTCCCCCCCCACAAAAAAAAAATTTGACAGCAAACTCTGTCCTGGGAGACAACATACATGGAAAAATGATTACAAATACAAATTCTAAAGCACAATTATTTCTATATCTTTAGATGCCTAAAACTGCTTAAGATTTTGTGAAATGTTGGAAAATGGGAAATTCTCCTCATGTGCTTGAGTGGGGAGAACCGAGCTCAAGGAATATAAGGCGGAATTTATATTTCTGTAAGTACAGGAATGGATTTGAAGACACCAGAGGGACTGACTTGGGAAAGCATCCTGCTGGAGTGCTTAATAAGGGTACTAGAGCGTGCTTGCTTAAGAGCACTGGATCTGAAGAAAGGAAGGATGAGAAAGAAAAGGAACCCATCTGAACCCAGGAGCGAACACACGCGTACCTATTTTGTGTACAGCGAGAAATCACACTGGCAGGAGAATTCATATTACCTCGTATTTGAATTGTCCACCCACAACCTGAGCACTGTTTAATGTGTCGCGGTTTAGGTGTCCTACGCCAGACCCAGTTCAGCCTCCATCCGTGATGCTAACCTCTATGTTAGCGGACTACCTAAGACCATGAGCCAGAAGGACATGGAGCAGCTGTTCTCCCAATACGGCCGTATCATCACCTCCCGCATCCTGGTGGACCAGGTCACAGGTACAACCTTCGCTTTACTACAGAGAGATTACACAATAACGTTTCAAATAATGCATGTGAACATGGATAATCATAAAAGACATCTAGTGGGGTTGAATTAGAACTGTATACGTGAAATTATGGTCAAAATGTTTGGAATTCGCTTTCTTGCTCATGTGAAGAACTCATATGCTGTAACTGATGCTAATATTGCGCTCTTCTTCGGGCACAGGCATATCACGAGGAGTGGGCTTCATACGTTTTGACAAGAGAAACGAGGCCGAGGAGGCCATCAAGGGCCTGAACGGCCAGAAGCCCCTGGGAGCTGCCGAGCCAATCACTGTCAAGTTTGCCAACAACCCAAGCCAGAAGACAGGCCAGGCGCTGCTCACCCAGCTCTACCAGACCGCCGCTCGGCGTTATACAGGACCCCTGCACCACCAGACTCAGCGGTTCAGGTACTGCTTGCCACCTATTACCTCTCTCTGTTCCTCTCTGCTGGCATTTTCTTTAAAATGCAGTGCTGCCACGCCATTAGAGGGAAAAATTATGCAACATGACCAACAAAGCTATTTATATTGACAGCAATATTTTAATAAACATTTTATGCAACATGTAACATGCAGTGCGTTCCGTCCGTCACCTGGGGGCCCCGGAAGTACTGTGTCGGTGGACGAGTCCTGTGTGGCTTCAGGTTGAGAGCTATGTAGCGCTCCCTCTAGTGGCTGCACAGGCTGCATGTTAAATGAAAACCCTGTTCTCTCTGGTTTGTCAGATCCTGCCACTAATGTGTCCACCTACTTCACTCTCCCTCTTGCATTGCAGACTCGACAATTTACTAAACGCCACCTACGGAGTCAAGAGGTAATTTCCAAAAGAGGTGTCTTTTTCAAAAGCATCCATGCCTACAACAGCCTCAAACAAAGTGGCCGGAATGCCCCCTGCTGAATTAAGCTTGAATTAGGTGATTTGCAATGCAAAAAATAAATAAATAAATAAATAAATAAATAAAATTGTCGCACCTCCATAGCCACCATAAGATTAACTTATAAAGAATAAGGGCCAAGTGAAAATATACATTGTGGCACAGCAGGACATTCTGGAATGGCTTTGTTGAATCGTTTTGTTCATTTGGTTGATTACTCGATTGAACTGATTTTGTATATATATATACACACACATATATACACAAACACACACACGCATATACATGTATTTTTTATTGGACTAACATTTAATTTCTTTTCAGTTGCTTTAATGTCCATTTTTTTCCACCAGCATGGACATACCAGATTCCGTTTGCGTCTCTTCTGTTGGCTCCAGTTTTGTTGATTTATTTCTTGTTTGCTTTCACCCCTCTCTAGGTTTCTGTGTTTTGCTCAGTATCGTGAGATTTCAGTTGAACATTGTAATTCCTGTGTCCTGTTTCTACAGAGGCTTTGCTCACCAGGGAATATGACTAAAATACTCAGAGAATGTGGGCTAACATGTTTTAGAGAGCAAAGCAGTGTTCCGTTTTTTTTTCTTTTCCTTTTCTTTCACCATTTTTAATTTTCCTAGCTGGTAGTGGAGATGAGGATCGGCTGTCGAGCCCTGAAGGCGTAGATATCAAAAAGAGCACAAAAGAGCATGAGTATGAGAGTAGTGAACTGCATGCGGCATGGAACTTCAGAATGACACCCATGGTAGTTGTCCATCTCTCTTCCCCAGGTTCTCCCCCATCACCATCGACAGCATGACCACGCTGGCGGGCGTAAACTTGACGGGCCCCACTGGTGCCGGCTGGTGCATCTTTGTCTACAACCTCTCTCCTGAGGCTGATGAGAGTGTTCTGTGGCAGCTGTTTGGGCCGTTCGGTGCAGTCACCAATGTCAAGGTCATCCGTGACTTCACTACCAACAAATGCAAGGGCTTTGGCTTCGTCACCATGACCAACTACGATGAGGCGGCTATGGCCATTGCCAGCCTTAACGGCTACCGCCTTGGTGACCGTGTGCTGCAGGTCTCCTTCAAGACCAGCAAGCAGCACAAGGCTTAAGGAAGAGAGGTGCGGCCTGGCCGTTACCACCCCCCCATTTAACCTAAAAGGGGGAGGGGGCACTAAGCTTCCCCGCACATTCACTCTACATGGGCCTGGACCGAGTCTCTCTTTGACACACATTTATCTCACACACACACACATTACATGCACATATACAACACACAAACACACATTTAGCCAGAGTCTCCAAAAATGACAAACACCCAAACATTTTTGGTTTCTCTTTACATGACATGCGAATCCTTCCCTACATTTGCCTGGATTGAATGAGTAGAAGTGGGTACTCGGTGAGTGGGTGGGGACTGTTTTGCAAGGGACACGGTTTTAATGAATGTGACGCAGAATGTGTGCTAAGTGCTTCGGTTTAATTCAGGCAAATTAGAAGAATCACCGAATTGAAAACTGAGATAGAGATATATATATATATATATATATATATATATATATATATATATATATATATATATATATATATATATATATTTGCAACTTACCCAAATTCTTGCCCCAGTATCTCTCCTGTATTTATGGAGAGTATGTAGTCACTTTTTTTTACACTTGGGCATTTTGAATCAGTGGATTTTTTTTAGATTTAAGAGGAAAAAAAAAAAAAAAAAAAGAAGAAAAACAGTGTTCTCTCATATATATTATTATATAACTATATATTCAATATTTAAGGTGGTTATAATAGCCAAGTATGTAAGCATTTTCTAGAACTTTTATTACGGTTTCCTGGCTTCACCTATGGTTGCATTCTAGCTTTATGGCGCTGTACCGACCCTGATCTCAAGGTCCAATCCAACAGCCAGTTTAATCATGGGCATAACAGCACCCACAAGGCTTGAGGTATATTAGAAGGTCCTCACAGTCACTTCACTAAACACACAACAAGGCATCATAAACGCAATCACAGATACAAGCGGGGAAAAAAAATAAAATAAAAAAACACACTCACACACAGACACTAACATAACAAAAACAGCCAAGATCACACAGTAACCTAGGCCGTCCCTGTATTTGTCCACTCTAGTTTCTATAGTTTAGACCAGCTGTCACGGGGAGCAGTTTGGCAGTGTTTACGCGGCGATGGCGTGTGCGTAATTCTTTTCAAAAAGGCAAGGGGTACATCTGGAATAAAATCACTTTGCACTATAACCAAGCTAGACAAGCAAATTCCAAAACTTCAACATCAGAAGCGAAATCTGATTTCCTGCGAAGGGTGTACCATGAGGCTGTGTCAGCGTCCGTTTGCATAAAGGATGTTTAAAAAATAAATAAATAAATAATCTAAAAATCTAATGTTATGAGAATTATAGAGAGATGGGTTTCGTAGCCGCTACCCTTTCTCCACATGGATCAACGCACCCTGTCACTCAAACCGATCAGCTTTGTGCTCCTAACCGGTCTTCATGCAAACACGGACCACCTACGCCTCAAACACAAGCTAGGATACTCCATCCTAACGCCATCCATTTTAAGGCGAGGCCGCCTGATCAGCGAAATGATCAGCACTTCATTCACCTCCACTGAATATCTATTAACACCCCCTTTAAAAAGACGCAATGAATGATGATGCCCACATTGCGAACAGAAAGTCGAACGCCCATAAAAACAAAACTGTTCCAGAGAGAGATAGAGAGAGAGAGAGAGAGACGTTGCTGTAAAAAAATAAAATAAATAAAATAATAAATGACCAGATGAGAATTTAACATGAACGAGGAGGGTTTAAAAACATGCATTTAAACCGAATGACATTTTGCTTTTTCTTGATAAACGCTGTGTTAGCCAAAGAGGACAATGATCTCTTTGAAAATATGGATTACATTAGAGATTAATATATTTTTATATCTACAGAAGAAAAAGAAAAAAAACCACAAAGACCTTGTGCAAACATTTTTACAGATTCTTAAAGCGTGGAATCCTTTGGGACAACACCGCATGGCTTTTATTTTTTCCGACTTTTCAGCTCTTAGGGGAGAGAGAGCACCTGACTCTCCGCGGTGTATGGGAGGGGACTGAAGTGTTGGGGACTTATAAACGTACAGTATGTGCAGTGAAACCATTACGTAGTTAAAAAAAGAAATAAAACGACAACAATAACAACAACAAAAAAAGCAAGCAAGCAAGCTCGCATTACGCTAAAAAAAATAATAAAATGAGAAAAGAAATCGATAACGAGACGGATAAACGTACGCATTAGGAATAAAAGAAGTTGCATTTTCTCTGAAGTTGCTTCAGTGGCGGTGCAGTGAAACCATACGGTATAACCAGGGACACTATTAACTCGCTGCAATCTGTTCCACAAAGGCTCGATATCTGCAAACTGATAGTGGCACTTTTATATCCAAGCATCTCATCGTTTTATTTATTTATTTATTTAGTGGCAGATTAGATTCAAAGCTAATCTATCGCCCATGCTTACCATGCGCAACGCACCAAAGAACGTATTTAAATTCGGGATCCATTACAGCTGCACAGTTCATTCTATTTATATACGCGACACACTAGCTTACAACTGGCTAATTATATCCTCCTATACATCATATCATGACAACAGTACATATCCATTGCCTGCTATGACAATATTCTTCATCCTTCTAAGGATTTGGTTTAGACTCCAGGTCTGGAGGGCCTCTACTCAGCAGATAAGTACTTAATTTGTTTGAAGAGTTGGTTCGTTTCCCCCTCCACGGCCTGACCTGCTTCAAAACGTATCGGAACGGAAACCTCACATCTTTTTCATTTCTTAAAGATGACCTGTAACCTTCACGGCTCATTTTGCGCTTTAATAACAACTGGGCACTAACTAACTGAGGAGTCACAGCTTTGTCACCGATCATATCATATATTCTCTCCAAACCTAAATGTATATCCATGCATCATTTCATCACTGACGTCCACGTCTCTTGCTTGCTCTCTCTCTCTCGGAAATCCACCCCATGGCACATTTTACATATTATTCAATTACTGCAAGGCTTTTATTTTGCTTTCACAGCCATCATGCACACACACACACACACACACACACACAGACACATACAAACATATTCCGGCCAATTTTGCCCGCTCTGTTAATTGGTGAGGTGCCAATGAAAGGCAGGATTACCTTAAAGTAATATCTCAAGCCTTAGTAACCTGCCTTATGAAGTTTTTGACTACCCTCCACATGTAGTGCCGGCAGGGAGACGAGGGGCAACCAGGGCAATTTTTGTAATGCTCTTTCGAGGAAGTAGCTGGAGAAGGTTCTGGTGCAGAAAAAGAGCCCTTAGTGAGCCCATAAACATACCCACACACACACACACACACACACACACACACACACACACACACACACACACACACACACACACACACACAGTAAATCCAGAGACCCTCTCCCCAAAAACTACAGTAGAGAGAGCCAGAGACAATGGCAGAATCACACCGACTGCACCGCTTGAGCAACAAAATACAAGAAATTGTTTAAAAAAAAAAGACAAAAAATTTTTTCCTATGGAACAGTAAGTGCAATGTGCTTCGTTTTTATATTGACTGAGAACAAAAGATATATATATTTTTTAAAAAAGAAATTAAACATCACATTGAAGTGGTTTGCAGAACAGTGAAAGGATCAAATGCGATAAACGACAAAAAAAAACAGACAAAAAAAAAATAACTAAACAAAACACAAGTGTTAACAGATTCATTAAAGGAATCGAACAAAAACACCAAGAGCTCTGATCTCTGATCGTCCCTTCCTTAGCCCCCCCAAAGTAGTGCTCTGACCATGCATGGTAAAGCAAACAAGCCCGATGTGGTACGTAAAAAGAGCCATTCTCTAAGACCGTGAAAGGAATACTGTCTAATATTTCATCAGTTTTAGCCCATGTCGATTTCAAAAATATCGTTTTGTTTTTTTCCTGTACTTTACTGATTTCTTTTACATATCAGAATCACATGTTAACTTAGTGTATTCGTGTCGTTGACGTTGCCATAGAGAACATACATGGGTTGAATATTTCTTTTGGTTGCTTATTGGGTACGATTTTATTCTCTTTTTTCCATTATTTAAAAATTAGTTGCTGTTCCTACAGTGTATGCAGGTTTTAGAATTAGTTAGGTTTATTTTGTTTTTATTATTATTATTATTATTATTATTATTTCAATCAAACTGTGCTCAGTTGTGTTTGTAAAAGTCTGTGGTAGCTTTTGTTGCAACATGAATAATTTAAACAGTAAAAAAAAAAAAAAAATTCAATATAGCGCCAACGAACTTGTATTATTTGGGCGACTTTAAGCTTGTAGTTTTAACTTATTGTTAACTTAAAAACTATTTATTCTCATTATTATGATTATTATTATTATTATTGCCTCGTATAAAAAGTATGTTTTGTGTATATTTATGGTTTATTTCATATTTGCAAGTTTAAAAGAACTTTAATTTTGCCAAATGTGGATACACCGTTTTTGTTTTTTTGTTTGTTTGTTTTTTGTTTTGTTTTCCTTTCTTTCTAAAAAGGGAACAAATAGAATAAAAAAAAAAAAAACAGCTTTAGAATTACAATTTGGAAAAAGTTCTCCATAGGCAAAAAAATGCACTGCTATATTAAACTAACTGAACGTGTAAACATACATGCTGTGTTCTAGATGTTATGCCTTTACTGCCTGTGTTCTGTTTGTCTTGTTAAATGAAAACCTTTTGATTATTTGATCTAAAAATCACAGTCTTGTTTTATCCAGCCACGTTCAGACCCCCATGAAAGCGAGGAAGGAGGGAAGGAGAGTCTGGAGGAAAGACAGAAAGAAAGAATACGAGGAAATGGAAGGAGGAGATAAATAGACAGTGGAGCTGTACTTGAGCGGACTCTCCCGGAACCTCTCTTTTCAGATTGTTTAGCCGTGAAGCCTAAAATCCACAACTCCAGGAGCAGGCAGTGATAGAGAGGGGAGGGGATGGGAGGGGAGGGTTTGGGGGTATGGAGGGGGGGAGGGGTCATCAGTGGTTCCTTCTCAACCAATTGTATTTTTGTATCGATTAATTTAGAAAGGGATGCAGAGTTACTTAGCAATGTTCTTCTTACACCATTTCTCACGGTACAATAATACAAAAACAATAACGGATTAACCACAAAAGCCTCCGATGGACATCAACGTTTGAGGGCAAAAAAATGTCAAATCTCATTCGTTCCAAACACAACCAAACAACCAACCAACCAACAATGTAACAAAGGAGAAAAAACGAAATATATCTCTGTTTAGTTTAGGATATTTATTACCGGGATTACAGCTGAAAACGCTTGAGGACTTTTTCATGGAATTATTTAATTATTTGTACTTTACATGCCAGAAAAAAAAAATAAAAGAAAAAGTTGCGAACTCTAGTGTCCTGGTTGCTTTCCTGTCTGACCGAGTTTCTGTGGGCGGGGCCGACTGCGAACGCTGAAAACGCCCTGAGAACGACATTCTGTGTGGAATTAACTCAACCGCTGATGCATCTGTATTGCAGCTGAATACGAAGTGGAGGTTTCTCTCTACCCAGTGTTAGAATCATCAACATGCTCAACTTATTTATTTATTTATTTTTCTTAAGACTTCAGCCTGGAATTCTAAGCCATCTCTGAAACTACTCTGGTTAAGGATTGTTTAAAGGAAGAAAAAACAAAAAAACAACTGCACTTCAACAGAAATCAGAAGAGCTGTGAATTTAAAACGTGACTTTATTTGTGATGGAATGTGAGCAGAATCCAATTTCAGTTTTTTTAAAAAAACAAAACAAAAAAAACCAAACACCTTAATTTGAACTACTTTTCACCAAAATGTTGAGTGGAGCAGAGATGAGCCATTCAGCGCTGAGCCTCTGACCGTGGAACAGACACGACCCCTACGCTGTGACCTGGAACACTGAGAACAGTAACAGAAGTCACCCGCTTTCAATCAGCTGCTGTCTGAATGTCACAGGAGTCTACTGAGGTTTAGAGTTTAATATAATAGAGATCAATTCAGAACTATTGTCACACCCTAATGAAAATGAGCAAAACCAAAACCAACAAAATGAACAGCGTGCGTAATAATATTTTGACCTTAAACATATGGTCAGTCTGTATAGTTCCCCCCCAGACGTAAAGAGCTAAATGTCTGTATTAAAAATGATCAGGGATGCCAAATAATTGAAAAAGAAATATTCTTTAGGTACACAACAATTTTGTTACGTTACATTTCGAGATCAAATAAAATGACTGTTTGAGGACAAGACAAGTAGCCTCTCCTACTGTTCGAGTGGAAAGCTTGAATTTAATTGTGTGTAATGTTAGGGCTGGGCGCTATGACAATAAAATATTGACAAACAAATCACCATACGCGTTTATGAATGATCTTACATTTACCATTAACATTTATAATAGATGTTTTTGAAGATATTATATAAATCAGTGTGTCTCAAAGTGGGGTCAGACGAAGTTGAAATAGTGAGGGCTATTATTTGAACAGTTTGTGAAATGTACTTTATACTTAAAGGAGTCTCTGGCTGGACAAAGTGTGAGAACCCTGGATATAAAATCATGAGGTGGCTTTTTTGTTTGTTTGAACATGCATCGCTATCGTATTGCGAGCTGTTTCTGAGCAAACCTGCATGCCACGATACGTTAAGTACCATAGAAACATCTTCAAGTATCTCAGGATATTTTTGGCATATAACCCAGGTGTAATACTTGACTAATATGTAATATTAGTCAGTTTCATGACTTAAACTGGTGTAAATCAGTCAGTCTAAATTGTCTCACTACATGAACAGTTGACTTCCTCGGCAGGCTAAGGGGGAGTGAATTAATTTTCAGTACAGGGTCTGTGCGCCATTGCAGCTCGAACACTGACCTTCCTCTTCTGCTCGTGCTGACCTCTTCCTGGCAGCCATCACAACTCCCTGCATTTATATGCATTGTTTTTTGAAACCAAATTCAGTCTGTGAACCCTCACTGAGGCGAGCTGTAACTGGTGTGGATGAGTGTTGAACCTACAGCTCCAGTGGAGCCTATTGCTGCTTATAATAAAATGTTACATGAACTCATAGCTAAAGTTGAGTGGAATTAAACTCACTGCTGGAAAGACACGAGGCACTAGAACTCATCGTGCCCGTGCAGGGAAGGGTCGAGGGTGGACGGCTCGGCGCACACAGCTGGCGTGGTGAACTCCATCAGGTATTCACAGCGGCTGGGCTCCGAGGTGGATGTGACCGTTGTCTCTTTCCCACAGGTCATCTTTACCTAAAGAAGGTTGCAAATTAAAAACGAAACGCACTGCTACTGGTGCAAGATGTACAGTACCAGGCTTATAGGAACATGTGGTAAAATATGTGAAGGTGTGTGTGTGTGTGTGTGTGTGTGTGTGTGTGTGTGTGTGTATGTGTCGAGTAGCGGTTGAACTGGAAACCTTTCAAGACTTAGGATTGGCTCAAATGAGCAGAAGTGCAGAAACAACCATTTCTTAAAATATCCATCGATCTTAGCAAATCAAACAGTCCCAAAGCATGAAGGATCCACCACCACGTTTCACAGCAGGCGTGGATATGTTTTTTTTATTTTTTGCAGTCCACATTTCATGGTCATGGTGCTACTAGCTGAAAAAATTATTTTGGTCTCATCTGCCTTCAAAACACGAACACAATGACGTTCAGTCACAGCGTTTTGTGTGTTGCTCTTATAAAAACCTTCTTTCTGTAGCGCCTTCGAAATGGCTCGTCGTTTATCCACTGCATGCAACATTTATTTGTAAAAGCATTCTCGCCCGTTCTGTTTTTTCTACAATCCCAGGGCTGACTATAGTCAGTTAAATAACCAGCCAACCCTCCTCATTTAAAAACCCTTACCAATGTGACATACAGTAAACCCCCAAGATTGTAAAATCAAATTCAGTTTACACCCTGAATTCAAAACTAGATGAATAGAAACCCTCCTGCACCCATCCATCCAATCAATCAATCAATCCCTAGTATTAGTCTCAATAATCACTCGGCTATAACCGGAAGCTTGGTGCCTCATCGCTGACTCGTAAAACAAATAACTATCCAAGACAAAATCCAACAAGTGCTAAAGGTAATAAGAAAGCACACACAGTGGTAGGAGTGAAAACAATGACTTACTGTGGTGGACCTGTTAGGACCCTGCCAGCACCCTGTGCCATGCTCATACTTCATCACAAGGTACTTATTGTCCTCAGACCCTGCCCAGGTTCCCCAAGTCCTGCACATGTGCGTACACACACACACACACACACACACACACACACATATATATATTAAAAAAAAGAGAGAGAAAGAGAACAATAACCAACGATAATCAATTCCTAAGAACACTGAATAAATCTTCAGATCAGGGTGAGAGATTCTTACCCAAGATTGGTCTCTGAGCCTCCGTACTTGGGTTTCTGGGAAACGCGATTAAACGGACAGAGTCTGTAGATATATCTATAGAGAAAAATGAATATTACGTTCATGACATTTAGCAGACGCCCTTATCCAGAGCAACTTACATTCATCTCATTTATACAACTGAGCACTTGAGGGTTAAGGGCCTTGTTCATGGGCCCAGCAGTGGCAGCTTGGCGGTGGCGGGATTTGAACTCATGACCTTCTGCTCAGTAATCCAACCACTGAGCTTCTATTACCCAGCATATTAACAATAATAATAATAATAATAATAATAATAATTATTATTATTATTATTATTATCATCAAACAACACAAGTCTATGTTGATCAAATCTGCCTTAAATTTCATGATAAAAAGTGCAATGCTTCCTTTTACTCATGCAGCAATATATATTATTACGAGAGATGGAATGATGCCACTTTTCTTTTCCTTCTAACCACTTTTTTCCAATCTTGAGCCAATACCCGTTTGATACTGTTTTCTTTTAAAACTACTACTCAGAAGTAGTAACATAACACTAGTAGTAGCAATGTAAGCTTTACATTTTTTTAAAGCACTTCACAGTTAAACTCACACACAAAAATCATTTACATTGTAAAACACCATAACGACACAAAACCAAGAAATATAGTATAATATAAATACAAATATAATCAATCCTAACAAAAAACTGTCAAGTCTCTTACAATATGTAAACATTTCCAGCTCCAAAAACATTTCTTTTCCAAACGCAAAGCCGTGTGTTACGGGATCAAACATCCCAGATGTCTATCCATCTTCAACTGCTTACTCCTTTTCAGGGTCACGGGGAACCTGGAGCCTATCCCAGGGAGCATGGGGCACAAGGCGGGGTTCACCCTGGACAGGGTGCCAATCCATCGCAGGGCACAATCACATACACACTCACACACCCATTCATACACTACGGACACTTTAGACACGCCAATCAGCCTACCATGCATGTCTTTGGACTGGGGGAGGAAACCGGAGTACCCGGAGGAAACCCCCGCAGCACAGGGAGAACATGCAAACTCTGCACACACAGGGCCCGGACCCTGGAGGTGTGAGGCGAACGCGCTAACCACTAAGCCACTAACATCCCAGATGTTTTCATTGATATCCAAATCATCATTTTTTTTTTTTTGCTGGTACCGGCCCGATAACAGTACTGGGAATTGGATTAATGTCATCTCTAATTATTCTCCTTTTAAAAAAAAAAAAAAAAAAAAAAAATTTTTACAGATAGCAAGAATGTCATGAAATGGTGACATGACATACCAAACAAAAAACTATTCTAGACGAGAAAGCTAGAAATGTGAAAAATGTTAATATCTTGAATAGTTTTAAAGAATAGAAAAGTTTTTTATAGCTGAATAACTTCAAAAATCACAAAACATTATAGTTCCAAGGCCTTAACCTGTAAAACAATTTAGAAACATTTTAGATAACGTCAATATCGCGGGATTCCAGAGTTTTATTCAGAGTATGCAAAAAACAAAAAAACAACAACAACACATTAACGTTGTGAAAACTACATCCGACTACTGCATGTCTATAACGACGTTTCTGGTTAACTTACTCGCTAGTGGTGAGCTCATAGCACTGACTGTACAGGTAAGCAAACTCCGCACTGGGCCCAAAATCAAAGGTAAGCTCCTTCTCGATGTTCCTGTAAATTCAAGCAGACACACGCACAAACCGACATCAAACACCAGGCTGTAAAACCTTCACAAATAGACAAATACGTGACTGGTATTACTGCACCGACCTGATCTGATCTTCCACTTCACGCAGAGCTCTCTCTGCTTCTTCAAAGTCATCTCTGGTTTTCTGAGCGGCTGTGGATCAGAGAAGAAGCAACGACTGTTATTTATCATGCCTGTCTTAAAAGGGATGTACCAAGGTAACAACATGCTGGTATGAGTAGACTGATTATACTGTTAATGTTTCACTACACTGGTATAAATAACAGCAGGTGAATGTTAATCTCATATAGGACATATTTGGCAAAACAAAAAAAAAAGTCCTACTGACCATCAATTAAAGCTTGAGTTTCAGCATCATAAGACGGCATAGTGTCTTCTTCCTCTATCTTCTCTGGAGTCTTGATGCTGGAAGGAGCCTGAGCAAAATAACGCTGCTAGAGAGAGGTTCACAGAACAGCAGCCAAGCCGCTCACCTAACTGAGCAGATAGATATGCTGCTCACCTTCCTTACCTTATCGAGGTCTTCCTCTGGATAATCATCTTCCTCATCAACGTCCTCTTCCTCTGGAACGTCGTCGTCGTCGTCATCAGGGTACGTCTCAGAGTCGTTGTCCACGACTGGTTCCTTACTTTCTTCTGTCGGAGTTTCTGCTGGAGCTGGCTCCTTAGGCTGAGACTGCAACAAATCCGTTCAATGTGAATATTACACAATGGCCATATTCAGAAAACTAAAGTGTGTGTTCATGTGCATTTGACGGTATTATGGAGTCATAAGCAACAGATTCTCCCATAACAAACCAATGCAAACATTTCAACAGCTACATATCACAAAGCACTGTTGAATGATTTTGCACATTTAGTACCATGAATTGTGGATTGCCACATATATTCTCCATGCTGCATTCAGAGCTTTAAACACAGTAATGCTACCATCACTCACAAGTCGACAACAGTAGTTAAGAACTCCAACCAAACCAGAAAAATAATGGTAAATACTAGAACATTAAAACAAAAAACAAAAAAAAAAAGACACCGCATTTCATATTATGCAATCTGCCCATTCCTTGCAAATGTCTACGATCTTTCATACTACAATTAGGATGATAATCAGATCTTCATGGAATGAAATAGCAATGGTGGAAAATATTCAGTAGAAACACTGCTTTTATTATGACCCATTTTATTCTGTATACAATCCATTTTATAATGCTGTTCTTTATGTAACTTGCTGGATTGTGGGCTATGTGTGGAGGGTAACTCGACAGGAGAAAAACAAGCTCATTATCAAATGGCCGTATATAAAGCTTGGACAAATGGACTTGGAGCAGATCACTTACGAAAGTAGTGGAAATGGACTTACGCACATCACATACGAAAGTAGTAGAGTAGAACAACATTCGATTGCCATCATCAATTAGTAAGAAGGAATCTAAATGCAGAGCTATTTCAAAAGGGGGAAAAGGGTGGGGGGGGGGGGGGGGGGGGGGGGGTTCCTGACAACCAGATTTGTCTTGAGATCATAATGTAAGAATGGAGGTTCTGCAAAACATTTCCACTGTATGTATGGAAACATTTGGGGTTAGATAAAATGCTATATATTCAGGATCTTTGGATTTTTATAACTGAGATTTGTGATCGACTTTGCTCAAAACAACTGTACAATATTTGCAAGATGGAAAAATATTTCCGCCGACATCACGTTATAGTGTATATGATGCAGTTCATATTTTAAAATAAATAAATAAATAAAAATACTAACTGGTAGAGGCAACCCTATTTTAAATTGATCATATGATACAAAATCTGTTATGAACCATTCTCTCTGTGACAAGAGTGTAGCCAGGAGAAGACAACTGAATCTAGATTGTACTGTAGTGAGGGTGCGTTTACTGACCTCGGAGACATACTTGTCCTTAATGTTGTTCCAAATGCTTTCAAAAGCTGCTGTGTCTACCTGGTCGACTCCTCCTAGCAGCCCCTGGGGAAGACATCACACTGCGGTTATTATAAATAGAAGGTGCAAACAAAGAAAAGAAAGAAGAAGAAGAAAAAAAGCCAATATATACCTGGGCCTCTGTGTCAGAAAAAGTGCCATCCGCATCGGAATCTAGCTCCGTGTGCGTCTGCAGCTCGGCAACCGAAACACTGAAAAACAGAAAAACACTATCAACTGGCCAGAAAAACCCCAAAATTCACTCCATGTCACAGACATACACACACACACGCTCACACAGAGAGAGAGAGAGAGAGAGAGAGAGAGAGAGAGAGAGAGAGAGAGAGAGAGAGAGAGAGAGAGCTACACTTACAATCCATCCACATCATCATCCAGCTCAAGAAAAGCTTCTGCCATCTTGGCTTTGTCCTTCTCTGCGCTGATCGCTGCTTTTTGTTCTGTAATAATAGCAAAGCAAAGAGGCGACGCGGCTCAGAGACGCACGGACCAGACGATATGAAAATTATTATATAAATCACCACACTTAAAGGATGCTCACCTGACAACGTAGCAAATAAACAAATCACAGATATGACACAAAACAATTTCTGTTTAATAGCTGAGCACTCTGGCTTCATGAAACTTACCTCAGACAAGTTTAATTGTTTTAATTAAATGGTGTATTTTTCCAGATCAAGTAGATGAAAAAATTATGGAAAAAGTAAAAAATAAATAAATAAATAAATAAATAAATAAATAAATAAATAAATAAATAAATCACCACAATTAGTATTTGTTGCTCCTGCTCGGGCTTTTATGATGGCCCAAGTGCTTCGAGGTGTGGACTTGACTAATGAAAAACAATATTCTCCATCAAGCTGGTTCCAACTTTGGTTCAGCTTTGCAGGATGAAGCCTGGTCATGGACCATTTTTTTTTATTTCCACCGTAAATGTTGAACAGGATGGAGGTCCGGACTGTTTGCTGGCCATGTCACTGAGTTGATCTGCCTTTCCTCAAGAAAAGCTTTAACACTCTTTGCTCTGTGGCGAGATGTATCATCATCATCATCATCCAAACTATCTTCTATCACTGGAATGAGAAAAGTGTCCAAAATGTCACCGTACACCTGTGCATTGACTGTTGAGGTCTCCCCTGGTCCTTTATCTGACATGTAACCCCAGATCATACATGAGTGTGGAAATCTGATTGTTTTCTTCAGGCGGTCATCTTTATATGTTTCATTAGAACTAGCATCAGACAAAAGTTCAGCATCATCTCCTCGTACAGTGCAGCTCCGTGATTCATCACTGAATATCACTCCACTCTCCACGACCACTTCTCTTTAACCCACTGTAACCTTGTGTTTAGGTGTTTGGTTTTCGCTTGGCTTTTCCATGCGTAAATCCCATTTCATTCAGCCGATTTCTTACAGTTCTGTCAAACATCGACTCCTGTGTCCGCTCCTTTGTTTTGTTGTGCTGTTTTGATTTTGAAGGCTTTGGGGTTTCTATCCTGAAG
>NC_030439.2:2522842-2565342 GCF_001660625.3 Ictalurus punctatus | reverse complement strand
GCCGCCACATCCGTCGCGAGTACTGGAGCTAACATACAACCCGATAGCTCAGAGCGTCGGATTCACCCGCGCGGAGGAGCAGTGCCAAGGCACGACCCACATAAAAATAATAACAACAACAACAACAACAACGCCGCAAGTAACTTGCAGTTTTATGTTTCGAACAGAGAGGGTGATAGAGAGGCAAAAGTTCTGTACTGCAGCTTTAAACATGGAACGACCTGAAGAACGTCTATGGACTTTACCGTACAAGGGTCAGCTCTTGTAGGGGGGGGGTAGGAGGTTTGGGGACTCCTTCGAAAAGATTTTCAAATCGTTCTGTGACTGAAGGAAGTGCTCACAAACACTGGACAAAATGGAAGCCACTCTTTTCCATGCTCTCAGCGCACACACTCGGACCTGGATTCTCACGGACGACTCTCGGAACACGCGGTGAGAACACGATGGAGGAAGACGGAGAGTACGGGGGGAAGGCGTGAACTCGGTG
The DNA here is from genome assembly GCF_001660625.3 of Ictalurus punctatus. Classification (NCBI taxonomy): domain Eukaryota; kingdom Metazoa; phylum Chordata; class Actinopteri; order Siluriformes; family Ictaluridae; genus Ictalurus; species Ictalurus punctatus. The sequence goes on along the minus strand of NC_030439.2, from coordinate 2,564,855 downwards.
CTAAAACAGTCCAGCAAACAGAGGGTTAAATAAGGGAGCTGATGGCTCATCTCACCATGCTGCCAGCTGGGATATTTGCATAAACAGTGAAGGAGAGGGATAGATAGGGTGAGCGGGGAAAAGAGAGCGAGAGAGCGAGAGAGAGAGAGAGAGAGGGGACTACAAGAGGAGGGGTGTATTCACCCCAGACACTCCCACAGCATATAAATCCAAACCATGCTGAATTTCTCAGAGAGAAGCCACACGTGGAGCTGAACTCAGAGGCACAGAGCTAGTGGAGAGGACGCGAGAGGCAGCGCACGGGACAGAGTTTCACGCAAGCCTAAGACGCCGCGGATAGACAGAGCGAACACGGCGGATGTGAGTGAGGAAGGTAAAAAGACAGAACCATATAGTGATCAGAAGTCATCAGAAAGTAAGGAGGACGTTTTTATGCAGCTTCACAAAAACAAACAAATAAATAAATAAAAAAAAATCCAGTGTCCCGCGAGGCTCCGGCGCTGACGTGCACCCACATGCTGGGAAGGGATCAAAAGTGAGGAGTCCCGATCCTGCATGCTGTATCGTTTCTCTACACTGCGTGATCGCAGGACCGACGCTGCATGACTCTGGACCACGTCTGAGATCTGAGCCAAAGAGCGCTCCGGAAGGGTTTTTCCACACGATGTCATTTGCAATGGTGCGTCCAGCCCCAAGCCGCTACCTGTACTCGGACATCTCCATGATGTCTGAGGATGACGAGAACGGCAGCGAGAGCTCGGGTTCAGATGACCGCTCCTTCCGACTGGACGCCTCCGGCTACGAGCTCAAGGTGGGCAGGAAACGGAAACCGGGCAGTGGAGGCGGTGGAGGCGGAGTGCTACCAGGCGCCCCGAACGGTCCACCAGGCGAGGGACGGCAACGCAACGCAGCCAACGCGCGGGAACGAGACCGCACCAACAGCGTGAATACGGCCTTCACCGCACTCAGGACTCTTATCCCTACCGAGCCGGCAGACAGGAAGCTGTCCAAGATTGAGACTCTGCGCCTTGCTTCCAGCTACATCTCGCATCTCGGCAACGTCCTGTTGGTCGGCGAGGCCTGTGGTGACGGGCAGCCGTGCCACAGCGGTGGACCCTCAGCGGCCTACTATCACCATCACGGATCACCTACACGAGATTCCGAGAACTCGCAGCCCAAACAGATCTGCACGTTCTGCCTCAGCAACCAGAGGAAAATGGTGAGTGGCAAACACAGACGTCCGCCCTGATCAGGCCTGCAAGGTCAGTAGGCTGTTGGCTGATGGCTAGGCATATCGAGCATACTCGTAGAAAAGTGATTTTTAGTGATTGTAGTCTTGCAGAAGCATGAATAGCACGTCAAATCACTTGACGCTAAATTAAAACATTTTAAAATCCGTGCTCATTTCGTCCTGAATTGAAACGAGTGTTTGGGTGATGCCCGTGATTAGTATTGACCTTCTGATGGGTCGCTCCTCACCAACAACGTCATTCATTAGCCTCCGTGTAGAGCTTAAGACCAACTGAAATGAAATTCCGTCATCAAGATAGCATCTGAAACCCCGAGCTCTCTGAGCTTGGGTTAGTTCCTGCTATTCACTCGTCACGGTCAACGCTGGTACCATTACATCACGGACAGACTTTACAAAATATCGCGAGCTGCAGGAAAGTATGTGATCCACGAGAGACTGTCGGGCAGCGTGCAAGCGGCCCGTCTGTCGTCCTGCCTCCGGTCCTCGGAGTGACCGGCTTTAACCCGTAAAGCCGACAGCACGGCGCGTTAAAAATAAATCTGTAAAAGCGCGCTCCAGCCATGAGGAACACGAGAACCCCAAACCAAAAACAGAGCGGAAAACCGTCGTTTAAACCCGTGGAGCTGAGGCCAAACGTGACAACAACAAGCCCGGGGCAATTCGGACCAGCCACGAAGTAGCTCAGGGAAAACCGAGTGAAGTGTGTGTGTGTGTGTGTGTGTGTGTGTGTGTATATATATATATATATATATAAATAATATACACACACACACACACACACACATACATATATATATATATATACACATACATATATATATATATATATATATATATATATATATATATATATATATATATATATATATATATATATATATATATATATATATACATACATACGTACATACATATATACACATACATAATATATATATATATATACATACATACGTACATATATATATACATACGTACATACATATATACACATACATAATATATATATATACACATACGTACATACATATATACACATACATAATATATATATATATATATACACATACGTACATACATATATACACATACATAATATATATATATATATACACATACGTACATACATATATACACATACATAATATATATATATATATATATACATACACACACACACTGCAGAAAAAAAACAAACAAACAAGATGCAAAGAAAAATCGCACTAATGTATACCGATACAAACGTGGCGAATTAAAATTTGCATATTTATGACGAACGGGCCAAAGGGAGATATATAAATACGCAAATGTAAATGTTCCGTGAGCTAAACTTTGGGCCCGCAGCACTGTGGGAACATCTGTCAAGCAGTTCAGCACCATCCTGAGTGATTTACGCTCTCGGGCTTGTTGTCTTAAAGTTCTTCCGAACTGCTCAATGAATAACCTGTCGAGCAAAACACACAGCGGAACCTACTTAAGACTTTAAAGGAAGGGGGGGGGGGGGTGGGGGGGTTATTTACAAAAACGTATATGGAATATTACAAAATCGCACGGAAAACATAGAACCATCTTCGCTGAGAGAGTTCACAGGTATAAATTTCTCATTTAAGCAAATTTGTGAGCAAAGTGGGGCAAAGTGGTCTCGGGCACCATCGCGGCTTCCGCCGCCGCCGCCTGCTGACCTCGGGAAATCCCACGAGTACGCGGGTTGTGCGGCAAATCAGACAATTGTGTCGAGAATTTCTGCGCTGTGGAGAGATTTAAACCTTACGAAGGCGTGAGGTCTCGCCAAACCACACTCTTCAGCCCGGCTTATTACACATCAACACACACACACACACACACACACACACACACACACACACACACACACACACACACACACGCAGCTCAGCCAAGACTCACTACTTTATTGTTTCTAAAGGAAAACATACTGAAAGGAGACACACTGAGGCAACACGGACGTTTGACTGCTGCCACGTCCGTGCCGAGAGATAACCCAGGGGTCAGGGGTCGAGGGCAGTGTGAGCCACCAACCGAGTGGCACTCCAGACTGGCAGGCAGGAAGACGTCGAGGCATCGGGTCTCAAGAGTTACTCAAAATACCAGAACGAAAATATACAATTGATCTTCCGCAATAAAAAAAAAAAAGAAAAAAAGAAAAAAAGAAAACCTTTTCACCGAGTAAATGATATCTCTGGTTAAAAGTTGAACTAACGTGATTGGACAGAGAGGTGTGTGTGTGTGTGTGTGTACGTGTGTGTGAGAAAGATTTACACCAAAGGCCTACAATCTCATTTAGACGAGCAATACACGAGAAATGAAACAAAGATAACAAAATCGAGATCTTCCACATCACTTTTTTTGTCCGATCTTGTTAAAGAAAACCCAAAACAGACATAAATAAATAAATAAATAAATAAATAAATAAATAAATAAACCCCAGAGACACAGATCATTAGAGATAAGCGCTTATCCTTATACACTAGGAAAACTCTGTGTAATAGCTTTAGCAGGTCAGGACAAAGGCTTCAGAAGATGGTGATTGCTCAACCGGACACAGAGGATAGAAGGGTGGTGTGTGTGTGTGTGTGTGTGTGTGTGTGTGTGTGTGTGTGTGTGTGTGTGTGTGTGTTTTGAGGCGGGTCAGAAGCCTCGCTGCATTTCCTGTGAGGTAAATACAGCTGAGCAGGTTACTGATCACGTGAGCAAGTCCCCGAGCCGTCGGACACGCTGCACGTACTCTCTGTATCTCTTAAGGCTTCCTTCATCACCGGCACGCAGACGAGCGCGACGCCGCTCGCGCCAACGTACGATTAGACGGCTTTACCTTCAGAACCCCGCCCCCCCCCGGCGTTAAAACCTGCAGCGCCTTTCCGCAGACATCCCTGTAAAACATTTCATTACCGCACGATCCCACGGCAAGCCTGACGAGCCACAAGATCAGAACGAGCTCATCCTTCACACTGCATAACCTCGCCACGGAGAAAAGAACAAACAGGATCTCTCTTTATCGGAGACCGGCAGCCAGACGACCGGCAGCCAGACAACCGGCAGCCAGACGAAAGATCGAAAAACAGCTCGGCGTTTCCGAAGAACTAACACAATATTATATTCCCACCCGCTACACGCTGCCGAGTCTATTAAAAGCTCGTGATCTAATCTACGTCTGCACTCTGCACCAGATACCGACGATGACATCATTACCCGTCAACCTACGGAGCCAATATTTGCGTTTTCGTCTCGAGTCGAAAGAAAAATAACCTCGGAGCGAGCGAGGCTCCGGCTCCTGAGGATTCAGCAAAGATATGAAACGCGCAAAGACTTTTCTCTCTTTCACGTGAGGCTCGCGATTACAACACCGCGAGTTTTGATTTAGTACGGCGGATAAAAAAAAAAAAGGGGGGGGGGGGGGGGTGTTGTGTTTTTAAACTCAGACTTCATGAGTATTTTGACTACAAGCCGCACCTATGGGAGAACCGAGCCCTGCAAATGGTGGCATTACATCTGTTCTTGCTCTCAGCAAAGCTCTCAGATGTCTGTGTGTGTGTGTACTACCGAGTGTAAGGTGAGCCCATAAAAACACCAGGTGACTTAATACCTACAGAACTGCTGTGTGTGTGTGTGTGTGTGTGTGTGGAGTTAAAGTGGATTACAGATAAATATCCCCAAGACCGAGTCAAAGAAAAGAAGCAGAGACCTCTCACTGACCTCCTATTTACTCTGTAAATATTGAGCGGTATTTATGCTGAATAAATCTAACACACATGTTCTCTATGTCCGTTACAGAGCAAAGACAGAGACAGAAAAACGGCCCTGAGGAATTAATCCGGCGCGAGGATGAGACGGATGGACTCGAGGACAATCACAAACTTTCGACTCGAGACTGGACTTTAAGGTGTATATATATACGCAAATAAAAACATATTTAATTGATCCCATGTAAATTACACTCGGACCCTGACTCCTGGGCTGGACAGCAAGCGCGATGGCGACCGAACCTCCCCCGGACAGCGGCGTCTTATCCACAAATATCTTCATATCCAACACAACTCGCTTCGAACCCCGAATTTTCCAGCTTTAGCACCGGGCAGCTGCAAAGATATTCACCAAAATGTCAGGCTGGACCGCAAAAACACGCCACCTTCAGAGACGCACGCCTGAACCTCCGAGAAGAGAAGAGGCGCGGCCGTCTAATCTGGACGCGTGTGATCAGACGGACTGGTGGACAGCAAGAAACCGGGTCCAGACATAAAGACCGATCAAGACGCCGTGAGCGTTTAAACTGATAGGCTAATGGGGGACAATACGTGTGTGTCCTGTACCAAATCCAATCTGATATTCTCAGAAATGTGCATTTAGTTAAATAAATAAATAAAGCCAATAATTTAATAAATTTAACACGGTATAATGTATGTTAAATATGGCGAAATTCATATACTCACTGTTCATTAAACTCAAAACATAAAACAGACTTTTTTCCTGGGTTGTTTTGTTTTGTTTCGTTTTATTTGGTCACTGATCTGTATGTAATGTCTCACTTCGGGATTACGGTTTGGTAAATCACCTCAAAAGGAGAGGAAATAATAAATAAATAAATAAAAACACAGACCGCACACGGGTCATATGAAACTCTCCCAAGTCACGATATCTACGTAAACGCTTTCCTCTTCACGCAGGAGTGAAGAGAAATGAACCCCCCAGGATATGAAACTCATACTGGGGTACACTGAAGCCTTCACGAGATAACGACGATCGCGCTTTTACACATCCGGTTATAACGGAGCCTGCGTGAGCAGACACGCAGTAGCGCTCTCGGGTGTGGGGGAAGTTGGAGGTAGAGGAGGTCCGGACGCTCCCGAACTCTGAACTGCCCACCGAGTTCCCAAGCCGAAAGCGTCCAGCCCTCTCGAGGCTCACATCCGGATCACTTTAGAAAGAAAGAAAGGGGGGACAAATAAAAAAAACACGGGTGGGTCAGGTTACCAGTGCCAGTCTCCGACTCCTACACGCCGTCCTGCGTAGACCGTTCCCCTGACGTACACCTCCGAGAGCCGAACGCACAGCGCCGCACCCACACAAACCCGGTGACCCGCTCCACCTCCACACATCCTCCACTAGTCTAGTCGCAACGCTGATATTAACCACAAACACGCCGATCCTATAGCACCGACTGCGCTTCCAGGTACGAATCGATTTCATTTACCGCCGTTTGATCGTGCGTCGTGTCAAACCATCCGATCTTTTACACGGAAGGATGAAATATGATATACTCGGATATATGAATTCTGAAAAAGAAATAATTCAAGTGCGAGTGTGACTACACTTTTCCCCTAGCCAGGACAGATTTCCATGGAGCTGAACTTTGCCGGCAATAATTTCTTGGTCATTATGAGAAGTGTAATTCAATTTTTTTTACCACTCTCCTTCATATGCTGAGACTAATGACCCACTAGTGCATTAACGTACCAAGGCATTCCACCTTTAATACGTAGGGAAGGTTTGTTTTTTGTTTTTTTTTTCTTCCCTAACCTGACCATGACCATGTGCAGAGACAGACTGGTCATACCATCAGGGCACGCAGGCCATTTTCAAGCTCCAACTCCACAGCACAAGACTGGATGTGACTGTAATAATGGTCCCGATGGCCAAGTTTCCTCTAGCCCCGAGTCTGTCTGGAGGATGGTTAGCAGATGACGAGCAGACCGGTCTGGCCTGATTCTGCTCTGCTTAGCATCAGCGTGTTTTTGCTTCAGGCATCCCATCCCAGCGAGCGTGGCACTTAACGGAGGAGGAAGAAATCGACGCTCCATTTTCGTCCGAGCTGGAACCTCTCGGATCCCCAGACGGATCCCCTTATCACAGACAGCTGCGAGACACAGGCCCCCGTAGACCTCCATCCCCCGCCCCCCACTTCCCTCCGTTTCCACCATCTCACGTGGCTTTATACACCAAAACCCAGCAGATAAACCCCATCATTATTTCGAAACCACCGTCTCGAAACGAAGGTCACACGGAGGTCAAGCTCGCAATTACGAAAAAGGCAGGCCGATCGGAAGCCGTCGCTTCCAGCACGGACCTGCCATTCTACTGCTGATAAATAAATAATCGAGAGATTCTTGTACACAGGGCTTGAACCTTGGAAAATGCGTGCGGAAAGTTTGCATTTTGGCAAACCAGGTTTCAAATGGGTTTCCCACCTGGACTCCAAGCATCCGGTACATCACTCAGAGAAAGTCGTTATTTATTGAAAATTAAATATCTAATGATGCCCTGAAGCTTTCCTCACTACAGACTCCAGTATTATGACAGAAGTGAAAGCCATTTAGTAGGGGGCCAGGAGAGCAAACAGTTTGCCCGAGATTGCAACTTTCCTTCTTAACCGTTAAACAAAAAACATCCAGATGTTAGTTGCATACAGATGTTTTCGCTTCTGTTCCTTAAACTTTGGTTTAAAAAAAAAAAAAGTTCCGTTTGAAAGTTTATTTAGTTTTAAAGGGAACGTTTCTTTCAGAGGAACCGGAGGTGTGGATGACGTTAGCACGTGACGCTAGGGAGAGAAATCATATCGCTGGACTGTATTTATGTAAAGCGTTGAATGATGATGAAAACGCGTCGCGACTGAACGCATGCGAATTGTGAATCCTTGTGATTTAGAAGAGACGGCTTTTGTCACAGGTATGCGCTAAAGGGAAGAGTGTGGAATTCTCCTTCCTCTAAATCCTCTGCGTGACCCCTTCTCACCCCCTCGCTCCAATCCCCCTCCCGGATGACAGCGCTCGCTGGCAGTTGGTTTCAATCAGGCCTTCTGGCCGGACACACGTTGGGCCAACAGGGAGCTGTGTTGAAGACCGGATGAAAAGGAAATCCTAAAAACGACGGAACGACAGGTGGCTAGTTTGGCAGCGGCTGAAGAATCGTCTCTCCTCGAACCCATCCTCCGCCTGCCCCCACCGACCTCCACACACCTGCAAGAATCTGGCCAAGTGAAGACCGGGGTGCCGCTCGCTGCGTGCGTCTCACGATCCTTCGGACCACCCGCGTCCTGCTCCCGCGAATCCCACACGAGCGCTCTACGTCAACATTCCCCAACAACAAATATAATACTTCACAAAATAAGAAGATCTTAATAACGCACAGTAACCTTCTAGACTCTTCAGACTGCAGGGTTTGTAACGCTACACGGGTAAAAGTGGAGAGATCACTCGGTGGAAAACGGAGGAATCTCGGGGGTTAGGCGGGACCGAGCGCAGTTTCGACGCCGACGTCCATAAAGGACGTTTTAATGGTCGTTGCGGGCTGGGAATGATTATTATTTTATTCCGGTGTTAAAGGCAAGTCCTCTGGCTGTCGAGGCGCTGTGATCGGCGTTAGACCGAAACCGCTCTGGACACAGCTCCGGGGCGTTCTCGCAAAATATCCATCTCAATGAATTTTAGGAGAAACCATAAAGCATCATCCAAAATATATATATATATTTTTTAAATATCACGTTTATTTAAAAAAAAAAATTTTTTTTAGTCAGAGGAAGTAGACCAAGGCATGCGCTCCGGGACACAAAAGTACAATAAAGTCTCTCCGAGACTCTGCGTCGTGTCCGTATAACCTGCCGCGAGAAGCCAAGGCTCCGGTTCCAGAGCTAGTAAAGAATACAGCGGCTCTTCCACCACATCTCGGCTCGGCGCGCTCGTGCGCCTTACAGGGTCACGCGGGGCAGGGGACTGACGTTTACGCCGCTCAGGCGACGTCTGGGGTTTAACGAGAGAACTAAAGCACTCCGGCGTGAACCGCCGAGCTCCAGGAACACGCTCAGAGGAGCGAGCAGTCTCCGTCTTCATCACAGAGACAGGCCCAGCACAAAGCTGTCAATCTGACCATGACAGAGTCCAGGAGGAGGTTCTGAAGCTCTGCGCCGGGACATTTAGGGATTATCTACATGTGAGGATACAAGTGCAACTCGCTTCCAGGTGTGAGGGCGAGAGATATGAAATATATCATGATTCTGGAAGGTATTTCTACCATACGCCTCCTGACGAACACAGGTCTGTGCATTACTGCCCGTACAACAGTGCAGCAGAGCGCCACTAAAACACACATACAAGCAAATTATTTTAATCATTAGGTCCAACATCTTACCATCTAATCACTTCTTCTAACTACTTCTACTCACTTCTACTTCTATTCACTTCTACTTCTAACTACTTCTTCTATTCACTTCTACTTCTATTCACTTCTACTTCTAACTACTTCTACTTCTACTCACTTCTACTTCTATTCACTTCTACTCACTTCTACTAACTACTCACTTCTACTTCTACTCACTTCTACTTCTAACTACTTCTTCTATTCACTTCTACTAACTACTCACTTCTACTTCTAACTACTTCTACTCACTTCTACTAACTACTCACTTCTACTAACTACTCACTTCTACTAACTACTCACTTCTACTAACTACTCACTTCTACTTCTATTCACTTCTACTCACTTCTACTAACTACTCACTTCTACTTCTAACTACTTCTACTCACTTCTACTAACTACTTCTACTTCTATTCACTTCTACTCACTTCTACTAACTACTCACTTCTACTTCTATTCACTTCTACTTCTAACTACTTCTTCTATTCACTTCTACTTCTATTCACTTCTACTTCTACTAACTACTTCTACTTCTATTCACTTCTACTAACTACTTCTACTCACATCTACTAACTACTTCTACTAACTACTCCTACTTCTAACTAGTTCTACTTATATTCACTTCTACTAACTACTTCTCATTTCTACTAACTACTTCCACTCACTTCTACTAACTACTTCTACTTCTAACTAATTCTACTCACTTCTACTTCTATTCACTTCTACTTCTACTCCCTTCTACTAACTTCTACTCACTTCTACTAACTACTTCTACTCCCTTCTACTAACTTCTACTCACTTCTACTAACTACTTCTACTCCCTTCTACTAACTTCTACTCACTTCTACTAACTACTTCTACTCACTTCTACTTCTACTCACTTCTACTAACTACTTCTACTCACTTCTACTTCTACTCACTTCTACTTCTATTTACTTCTACTTCTATTCACTTCTACTCACTTCTAACTACTTCTACTTCTACTCACTTCTATTCACTTCTACTTCTATTCACTTCAATTCACTTCTACTTCTATTCTATTCTACTACTTCTATTCACTTCTACTTCTAACTACTTCTATTCACTTCTACTTCTATTCACTTCTACTTACTTCTAACTATTCCTACTTCTAACTACTTCTATTCACATCTACCTACTTCTATTTACTTTTATTCACTTCTACTTCTAACTGCTTCTATTCAATTCGAACCACATCTAACTACTTCTACTCACTTCTAACTACTTCGACTTCTATCCACTTCTACTTCTGACTACTTCTACCTATTTCTTCTTACTTCTATTCACTACTACTTCTAACTACTTCTAACCACTTCTATTCCCTTCTACCTACTTCTACTCACTTCTACTTCTAACTACTTCTGTTCCCTTCTACCTACTTCTATTCACTTCTAACTACTTCTAATTCTAACTACTGCTATTCACTTCTACTTCTAACTACTTCTACTTCTATTCACTTCTAACCACTTCTACTTCTAACTACTACTAACTTCTAACTACTTCTATTCACTTCTAATTTTAAATACTTTTAACAATTTGTAATTAAATTTTTTTTTTAACCCAAGGATATCAGAATATCCATTATATCACAGAAAAGCATGGGAAATGGTCTGCACTTTCTTAACCCCTATGGTTCTAAAGCGCTTTACACTGGTTCTCATTCACCCATTCACACACACACACACACACACCAATGGTAGCAGAGCTGCCACGCAAGGTGCTAACTTGACATTAGGAGGAACTTGGGGTTCAGTGTCTTGCCCAAGGACACTTAGGCGTATGGAGTCAAATGGGCGGTGAATCAAACCGCCAACCCTGCGGTTAGTGGACAACCCGCTCTACCACCTGATCCACAGCCTCCCACAATGCCACAGCATAGGGAATTTTATCGCAAGATCAATATATATTCATACTGCCCAGGGCTGTTCCTCACTTTTAGCAGATTTCACTTCATGAAGCTCGGGGATTAACATTAATCTTACCTCACACCTCGGGACAGTCACCATACTGTTGATCTTTATTAGTATTTACTCTAATGCATATAATAGCAATTCCCAGAGTTAGGGCTATTTTGTAAACGATACCACACTAGAGCTATTCTCTCTTTAGCTTTTTATATATTCATATTTCTGACCCTGTAGAGTCTATAACTGGACATATGAAGCAGCTCAAACAAACGTTCACTTTTCCACTTAATCAGAAACCGGTCCAGAAACGCTCAGAATGTCATCAGATACCGTCCGGAGAACAGCGGGTAACAGAACGCGCACGCTGTAATGACCAGTGGCACGTAGAAAGCAACCATTAACAACAAACTGCTTGATTTTCAGTGGAGTTAAACGCAGTATGAAGAAGTATTGCTAGGACATGATGAAAATCCACTGTGCTGTGGGAGGGACAGACGGACGTGTGTATACTTTAGGGGAACAGGCAGAGGTGGCTATTAGTCATATTCAGATGATTCGTCACGGTAACGTAATGGAAATCTCCGTCTGCGCTCCACTCAATCCGCCGTCTGATCTGATATCAAAAGGTCGAGTTTGCTGGCATCACTGACCCATTCAGCGTGGACAGCTTTACAGATATTTCTTTCTACTTTCTACATGGCTGGCCCGACACACGGATGAGTGCCTAATACCATCTCTCACTGAGCTACACAATAATGCAATCAAGATCCAGTACCGCCTGGGTGACCGTCTACCACTCTCTCAATCATGCAAGCTGCTTCCTCTCAGGAGTGACAAACCTGCTGTATGAATACATTACTCCCTCTTATGCATGCGCACACAAACATGTTTAAATGACCTTCCTGCCCATTTACTGTGCACAGCTCCTGCTAACCATCAGGGGTTTTTTTTCTTCTCTTGCAGTAGCTGCTCGGTGGCCGGAAGACGGAGTCGCAGTCAGTCTTATTCCGCAATGTGTCTTCATTCACTTTGCTGAGCACATGGAAAAGCCATTCCGGGTTCGGGGGTTGGGGTGGAGGGGGGGGGGGGGGGGGGGTTGAGCTCCTTTCCTGCTGGCTAGGTCTTAGACAGGCGCTGCAGTTGCCCGTATTCCCTCTACACTCTACTCACAGGAAACAGCCCATTATTACAAAGGAGGGTGGAAGAGGAGGAAGGCTTGGAAACTAGGGATTTGGAAGTCTGGAGTTTTATTTGTAGACAACTTGTGCCGAGATCCAAGAGGGACTGACTGAGCGCCGATCTTATCCGCCGTCCCCAGGCAAAGCAAGGGTCTAATTTAACAGATCCCGAATGACAAAAGACCTCCCCGTAAAGACACGTGAAGAGAGGACAGACAATCACAGGGCTCGATGAAAGACAAGAAGTGAAGTGCAAACAAGATTCTCCTGCACTTGTCTGATGGGAAAGAAGCAAAAACAAACACTGCAGAAGAGATTTGTGCTAGACAACCCTATCTGAGTAAACTGAAATATATTCCGGTGGTTACCTCGACAAAATAAATGGAAGAAACAAAGCGAAGAAGCACGAGACGAGACGAGACGAGACGAGACATGGTGAACATGTCTGCATCTTCTGGACAGTTCGTGTGCTGGAAACTCTTGCTTCATTTACAGCCGCTCATGTAGTGTGAACGCGGATTGGATCGCATCGACTTACGTTCCACAAGTCACGAGCGCTGACCCTAGAAGAGGGTTTTTCCTGCGAGAAATACGATGCATACAATCCCTGATCGAGCACCTTCTTCTCCGTGAGCACATGAGACTACGCGTGAGGCAAAAAAAAAAAAAAAACATCTGTAAGCCTCCATGCGGGCAACTCATGATCATAAACGTGAGGCTCATTTCTTTCGACTTGACTGTTGAACAGGTCAGGGGCCTGACGTCAAATCAACGAAGTTGAAATGAATGATTAGTAGTCTCAAGTTTGTAAGAGTGAGTGGATCACGTGGAGGGCTACAGATAGTCCCATCTCTGGCAACAACCCTGCACAACCTTTAAAAAACCTACAGCACTTACAGACTACATGAGGACGCTGGTCACCGACTCCCATCCTCCCCCAAATAAACAAAGCATTGACCTACCCCCCCCCCCCCCCCAAAAAAAAACAAAAAAAAACAGGGCCACTGTTAACAGTTCATTCCCGGTTGGTAGGCAACTGCCAAGAACAGTTTTGGATGGCTGACATGTTTAGGTTCTACAGCCTGGCGGACACTCCAGCCCTCTGTGTGCCAAGGTTCAATGATTTTCAATGGAGCATTTAAATTAAAGAGAACAGGAAGAATTCTTTAATGGCTCCGCATGCAAATATGAGAAGTCGCAGAGCTCCTGGTAATGAAAGAAGGTCTGCATCACAACTCCGGAGGCCTCTTAATGTAGGGGCGGGGGGGGGGGGGGGGGGGGGGTACACGAAAGGGGGAGAGAAAACGCAATCGACTTTATAGAACTTCAGGTAGAGAGTGGTCTGAACATCTGAAAGTTGTTGGAGTTGCAGCCGCCCAGTAACCTCCATCCCCTGCTTTCCTCTCCTTCACCTCATATGATGTTTTGTCCAAAAAAAAACCCAACAGCCAGTTTGATCATCATGCGGACATTTGTCCCATAAAGCAGCCGTACTTCTAAAACCGGGTCCATCGGGAACAATGAAATGAAACGGAATGCAGTTTGCATTTGGAATTAAGAAGACGAAGGCGATTAGAGAACGGCCTACAGGGCGGCTCTCGTAGGAAGCAGGTGGAGAAGATCCTGAGAGTGCATACGCTTCATCGGGAATGCCGTCGAGGATTTAAAACAGAAGGGTTTTGAGTGGGTTAGCACTTTTCTCGCTCGTCGCGTAATTCCTCGAGTATTATCACATAGTCTTGATGTCGTCGTGATTATTTTTCAAACGAGTCCAAATGAAGAAAAAGCAATCTTTCTCCAAGCAGACGTGCAGTTAGTGGACGTGGATGATATTTTGTGAACCTGGTAGTGAAGTTGCCTTAATATTAACGTCCAGTCATCATTTCTGAGTCTACTAGACAGTCAGGTCTCAATTTTTTTTTTTTTTTTTTTTTTACACTCTAAAGTGTTTTGAAACACGTCTTACCATTCGTGACACGTGGAAAGCGGGTGGCGGAATAAAGGGTGAAAGCGGGAGGGAAAGAAAAGGGAAAAAAGTAAACCACAACGAAAACAACAGGAACCATTCGTTCCGTCGGGACGCAGCCCAATAACGACGGTCCAACGACTGCTTCACGCACATTCACTGGAAAGAACAGGAATGTCTTGAAGCTCTGCATTCATCTCCGACACTTCATAATATACGTTTTGCATTATTTTATTTAACGCCCTTAATAAAAAAAAAAAAAAAAGGACAAAGACGTGTAGGTCACCTCACCTCTTCATCTGAAGTGTCCTGATCATACTCATCCACCGGAGAAGATATACCAAGGCCACTGGCCCGGTCTGGTTTCACACTCATTTCTTCCGTATCAGACTTTTCAGCTGTACGCTTTTCCTTCTTCAGCGTCCTGCGCTTGGCTGCTTCGACATCAGCCTGTAGAAAAAGTCACAACGAAGTCTGTAAGTATTTAATAAATCACAACGCACTTCAAGAAAACTGCACTGCGCTTAAATGCGAAAAAAAAAAAAAAAACACAAACGAACCCCAAAATAAAACACGTAGTCATAGTCAAAAAAACAAAAAAAGGTTTTTCAGACAGAATTGAAACCAAAACGTAAAAACATAACATTTCCCCTAGAGGATACGAACGGTAAAATGTTTAGCGGCGTAGCAGCAGGGATGTTCTCTACAGCTGGGGTTCAGGTTTACGTCCGGACCGTGTCCTAGACTCGCCTCGAATGAGAACGAGCGCGTGACTCCTCGTCCCCGATTCCGACATTTTTCTGCAAGTCGGTTGGAAACAAGATTTAAACAACAACAACAAAAAAAACCAAAGATGAAACAAGCCTAGTTTAGCCAAACGACATTCATATACAGCCATGTGAAAAAATAAGTACACCCCATGGAAATGGTTGGCTTTTTTGACCTATTTGGACAAGCAGATGTTTGATCCTCTTTGAAACAGTGCCTCATAATGAAGTTGATAATCATTTATTCAACAGAAAAAGTAAGTACACCCTAAGCCTCAGATATTAGTATCTAGTATTACCCCCTTTAGCAGAAATAACTTCTCGTAGGTGTTTTGGATAATCATCCACCAGGTTTGCTGAAATTTTTGACCACTCTTCCATGGAATATTCTTTCAGTTGCAATATGTTTGAGGGTTTTCTTGCATGTTCTGCCCGTTTCAAATCCCTTCACAACATTTCAATGGGATTCTAATCCAGGCTTTGACTTGGCCATTCCATATCCCTGCATTTCTTCTTTTTGAGCCGTTCCTTGGTGGATTTGCTCGTGTGTTTAGGATCATTATCCTGTTGAAAGGTCCTCTTTCGGTTCAACTTCAACTTTCAGACAGATGACCTCACATTACATTCAAGCACTCTTTAATATGATGCAGAATTCATAGTTGAAATAATGAATGCAAGCTGTCCAGTCCCTGAGGCAACGAAGCAACCCCAAACCATAACATTTCCACCACCGTGCTTCACAGTCGGTATGAGGTGCTTCTCCTGAAAAGCTCTTTTTGGTCTGCACCAAACATGTCTGCTGTTACTGTGACCAAACATCTCTATCTTTGATTCATCAGTCCAGAGCACATTATTCCACAAGGCCTGGTCTTATGCTCATTGGCAAACTGTAGTCTTGCAAAGGCTCTTTCCTGGAACGCCTCCTATGCAGGTCAAATTTACAATCTCTTTCTGATTGTAGAAGCAGGCACTTTGACACCAACAGCTGCAAGACTTGTGATGAAATTTTGAGGTTCCTGGAGATTTCTTTGTGCATCAGACGGTCTGATCTTGGGCTGAATTTGCTGGGACGGCCAGTTGTGGAAAAATTGGCAGTTATTTGAAATCTGCGCCATTTGTAGATGATTTTCCTTACAGTGGAATGATGTATTTCAAATCATTTGGAGATCTTTTTAAATCCCTCGCCAGACTCATAGGCATCCATGACCTTTTTATCTGAAGGTCTTCCAGAACTCTTTAGATCTTGGCATGATGACACCACACACCTCAATAACAAAGGGAACACCAGACACTAGATAAGACCGGTTCTACCTGCACTCCCTAAGCAGGTTCTGATCCCTGGCACAAGATCTTCAACACCTGATTCTAATTTTATGGATTTGAAGGAGTGATAAATATCGGGGCGTACTTACTTTTTCCATGTGACTGATCGAATTTAAACTTTATTAATAGGCACCGTTTCAAAGAGGATCAAACGTCTGCTTGTGGAAATGTGTCAAGAAAGCCAACAATTTCCACGGGGTGCACTTATTTTTTCACATGCTGGTATACTGAGTGATCAGTGCTACAGGATCCTAGAAACCTCTCTTGTTTAGGGAAACATCTGGCCGAATTTGATCGGCTCACCATAGCTACGTGCCAGAGCGAATCAGACAAACGCCTGATCAATTCAGTTTGCAATCGGATACCAGTGGGGGTGGGGGGGGGGGGGGGGTTTGATTCCAGTGAATTAATCAGGATGCTGATGTTAACGTGAACAGAGAGAGATCAGTTGATGAAAACACAAAGAGCCGGCTTGTGTTTCAACGTCACGAGTGATTTTTACCTCGGAGACCGAAGTGGACGAAGCACTCAATTATTACTCAAGAGTATTACTGACCTGGAGGCTCATGAGGAATGGCCCGAGATTCCTCGGGAACGCCGCCAGTGATCGCGACTTGCGTTTGCTGCCGTTGTTCACCATCTCACCGGAAGTTTTCAAATGCTATCACGTACACGTCCGCGTTGGCGTGCACGTGGAAGCGCACAGCTCTGATGCCGGTGCTCGACGAGCGTACGCAGAGGGATTCCCTACCGTAAAAAGTGCGGCTAGAACAGTTCTGATGAGGAACACCGCGCACGCCTAGATGAAACGTCTCATCCTGTACCTGTCGATACGACCGACGGGCTTCGGAATTTTCGCTCGAGGCTTTCAAAAGGAGTCGGATGACGGGAAACGCTCGATCACGCGACCCCTGGGTCGGCAGGCGTTCCTTCAGTGGAACACGTGTAAGGCGATTTTCTCTTCTGGACGCGGAACCAGATTTGAAAGCTTACTTGTGATTGACGTACGGTATATACGGTAAAAGAGAAACCGTTCAGGAATCCCTGTCGCGTTCAGAACGACGTGTCGGAATCGGACCGTGTGAAGGGGTTTCCCAGCCCATCAGACGTCACTGACCTGAGGAGCATAAAATGCGGGCCATTTTTAAATCCCCTGATTGGCGTTTCTTTTGCCGGTCTCCATGACGCGCGTCTTAACAGGTGCACGAGGTTGTGGGGAATTTTTTTTTTTGGACTTTTTGGATGTTGGTGGATTGCCGGTTCACGTCCAGTACGGGTGTCCGAAGCGCTCCTGTGCACGGGGACTCCATCGGTAAAAAATACCTCCGCTAAGTCATCCAGCTGAAACGGCACTTATTTCACTCAAACCTCACGTTTCTGCTCGTACTAAAAATGCACGCGTAGGTCTGACCACCGGAAAAAAAAACATTAAAAAAAAAAAAAAAAAAAAAAAATCACATTATTTTCCATTTCCCCAGTCTTAAATCCTGGCAAGGCAATGTTTTACTGCACAAACTTCCTCCATGTGATTTACACACCGGGCATTTGGTCCGGGACATCGTGGATGAAATCCCACAGCGTTGACCTTTACTCGGCAAGTCAGCCGCTCAGGAAAAAGCAGAGCCATCAGACATCAACATGAAAGCGACGATTTAAGCTCCAGCATGTCCCCGGAGGTGCTGAGAGGCAGGTGAGTAACCTATGCTAATTTATTGCTCTGGGGTGTCCTGATATCTTTTGGAACGCAGCATTAAGTGAAACACTTCCTCCCTGATGTCTAGTTAAATCCACATCAAGCTAGCTGAGCCGTTTCAAAAGAAAAGGGCCTCCAGAAACCTGGGACACGGGCTTTTTACCCCCCCGGAAAACTTCAACACAAGGCGAAAAGGATTTTTAAAGGAAGAAGAAGAAGAAGAAGAAGTAGTCAAATGGGACAACCATGCTTGTTGTGCTGTAAGATTTAGCCTGAGGACAAAAGGAGGCGTTGCATAATAATAATACGAGGGGGAAATATTCCCAGTGAGGCAGATGAATTAACTTTGGAGCGTTTAATCTAAATAATAATAATAATAATAATAATAATAATAGGAAAACAAATCTTCCCAGAAACATCCACATGTCACCGACTTTCCTCCTGGAGCTCAAAATTTCTCAAAAGGGTTTACTTCAAGCACTGACGCGACACGTTT
Organism: Ictalurus punctatus; assembly: GCF_001660625.3. NCBI lineage: Eukaryota > Metazoa > Chordata > Actinopteri > Siluriformes > Ictaluridae > Ictalurus > Ictalurus punctatus. The sequence continues at coordinate 2,546,113 of NC_030439.2, read as the reverse complement.
ACTCCATCTCCTCGCCGTCGCGTGACGGCTTCATCCTGATCGGAGTCACGGCGGATCCGGAACACGAAGGCTGGGACGTGAGGTGGGGATACAGCCTGGATGGGACACGTTCACACCTAGGGGCAATTTATATCAGCTGCCGTGTTTTTGGGAGGTAGAGATAAGGAGGGACTCCGCACAGGCGGTAACCCGAGCTCCGGATCGAACCCGAGAGCTGCGACGGATTTGGATCGGGACAGAAAACGAAGAGCAGAGACACTGGCCGCTGTGTCGGAATACGGATCGCTCACATCGTGGCCATGTTGACACCGGGGTACATGTGCGTCCTCATTCTTCCTCTAATGCTTTGCTCCTTGCTCACTAAATTCGACCGGGTACAGATATATACGTCTATGTTTCTGCTGTGAGAGCGACGATAAATCGACTGTGCAGCAAGATGAAAAGCTGTGGTCTGGGAGGAAAAAGGAGTGGGGGGGGGGGATTTGAAACAAACGCCCATGGCGACTTGCTCCTTTTATAATTCTAAACAGTTGTGAATCACCTAAATGTTGAATCGGTGGACGTGGTTTGGAGCGCAGCGCATGATAAACTGGAGCCAGTAATCTTCAGGACATCCGTTTCAAATCGGAGCACCTCCAACCCTTTGGGTGAACAAACACACCTACGCGGCCATCAACATGCGGGGGTAAGCACACGCACACGCACACGCACACACACACACACACACGCGCCAGACCGATCATGTGTTGGCTGCCTTACGGTAATTTTTCTTATGCAGGCCCCAAATCGATCATTATTCTGTTGCTTCCCGTGAGCTGCAGATGAGTTAGTGAGTGTGGAGCAACACCGCTACCCAATTAAAAACGGCACCCAATCAGTGAAGCGCCTTCTCAAACGCCGGAGGTCATAATCAGGTGAACTTCCATCAGCCCACCCTTTCCGCCCACGGTCGGCCCCTCGTCGAATCCAGGAAGAGAGCTCTCGTGTCTTGGCGATGGAAGCAGACCAGACACGTCTGTGGAGTGGCACTTGTGCGTGGGAGTGCAATTTGCGAGAGAAAGAAGCCTTCCTGGTAAGATGAACCCCGTTTCGCCTTCCCACCCACTCACTAATGCAGCGTGAATGTGGCCGCTGCTGGATCAGAGCCACGACTGCTGCGCCGACTCTCCCAGGGATCGTAAAACTTCTCCAGCAGCTGCATTAACTTCTGCCTGGTGTGCATCATGCTCCAGACCGAGTGAAATAAGGGAGGAAAGAAGAAAAAAAGAAAAAAAAAAGAGGAGCTAGATGGATTAAAAAGCTGAAACGAGAACAGTGAGGCCAACTGGCTGACCCTGACTCCTGACAAAGACTTCAAGGTTTCAGATTTGATACAGTTTCCTGTGATCACAGACACATCTACTGTACAACACGACACTCAGCTACGTCCTGCAGCGTTCAACAACTCCAGGTGGATTTGATATTTAGAGCTGCGTGAGGTATTAGAAGTTTAATACCGTCTCAGTACTACTTTCGATACTGTACTGAAATAATAAAAAGCACTAGCCAGATGAGGTTCCCTTTAGAGTCTGGTTCCTCTCACGGTTTCTTCCTCGTGTCGTCTCGGGGAGTCTTCCCCGCTTTACCGTCGCCTCTGGCGCGCTCATTAGGGCTACGTTTAAAATCTATATCCGGAGTTTTCTGTAAAGCTGCTTTGCGATAACGCCCGTTGTTAAAAAGTACAATACAAGGAGATTAAGGAGACTCCTTAATAAAACAAAACACTTCCTAAGCTGGAGTTGAACTGTTTTTACTCTGCAATATGACTAAACGCTATTTCCGTGACGCTACATTTATTACTTTGCATTTTGGACGTCATCGAAACACCGCATAGTCACCGGCGCTGGCAGGGCTGGGATTCCCAAACCTGTTCCAGCACCACGACGACGCCCTTGTACGCAGACTGAGCTCCACGAAGACGCGGCGTGTGAAGGTAGAAGAACTCGAGCGTCCTGCACAGAGCCCTGACCTCAACCCCACCGAACGCCTCGGAGATGAACTGGACCTGGAGTCTCCTCACGTCAACATCAGCGTCTGATCTCAACGCTCTTGTAGCTGAATGAACACAAATCCCACACAGCCACGCCCCAAAACCTATCGGAACGAGTTCCCAGGAGACTGGAGCGCGTTATTACAGCAGACGGGGAATAAATCTGGAATGTGACGTTCAACAAGCTTGCGTGCGTGCTGGGCAGGGGCACATACTTTTGGCCGTACGGTGTAAGAATATAAGCTATTTATTTCAGTGAACTGGTCCTAGTTATTCTCACAGCTATTCTTTATATATGAACATGTAATAGGAAGAAAAAAATGCTCTTTATAAATGACCTGTTTGTTATGATGCTACGTTTATCGATGGCGGCGGTCGTGTGGATGCTGGAGATTAGAAGAAGTAGTTTATAGGGGTTGGAAAGGAGAAAATATTTCACACTCCTCCCATCTGGAAGAAGGCTGCGGAGCATCTGGGCCAAGATTCATGAACAGTTACTTCCCACAGGTCATTTACCTCCTAAACAGATCCGCCATTTCATTTCACTCAGTCACCCCGCCTCCTCTACCCTTCGCCCTCAGTCGCCCCGCCTCCACACCACGCCGCCCTCAGTCGCCCCGCCTCCTCTACCGTACGCAATCGGACACGCCTTTTCACCAACCAACCAGCATGCACCTGACCGACGCCTAGCACGCTCATGGGCAGACTGAGCGCTAGCACATATCTTTGTGCCACATTTACCCATGATCCCCCTCTGTGCGAAAATGCAAAGACAAATACGCATAAATAGGAACCTGGCTTGACGCACTGTGCACTTTCACAACACCTGGTTCATCCCCGCTGAGTATTAACAGTGAGGGAGGAACATGATAGTGCAAGTCTCTCCAGTGCCTTCATGATGCGAGAGGTCAGCGCCACTGGTGTACTGGGACGGGGCTTCTTTAGGAACCGGTATCAGGCAGCACGTCTCCCACGGGACAGCAACCAGTCGAGCAGGTTACAGCAATGCTTACTGCACGTCGTTAGGGAAGATAACGCTACGTCACAAGCAACTAAAATGGGCTTCCTTTAAAACACCTGAAGCCAGACAAACGTCATCTCGAACCGCGGCAAGAACGGGAATACGGGAGTCCAGAGAAAGCAGACCCAGACAGAGAACATGTGAAGCTCTACACTGACAGCAACAAGAGTTCAGAACCTAAGTGGTGACCCTGGAGCTGTTAGGGATCAGCGCTGCCTGCTGTACCACCACCATGGGGAATCTGTCTCTCTCACACACACACACACACACACACACACAAAACTAAACAACACAGGGAGGTTCCTCCAGACTCACTTGATAACATTACTGAGGAGTTATGAGTTGCACAACATCTTTACACAGCTCATGTGGATAATAACCACCACACTGTACACTTCAGATAAAGCAGGAGATGATGCACAAAGCATCCTCTCATCTGCTCAGTACCGCTAATGACCTGCTAGAGGGCAGCACTGAGAGCAGCACTGAGAGCAACAACTGGGCAAACAGTGAAACTCCATGTTTAAAAAAAAATTTAAAAAAAAAATTCACAGTATAAAGTAAGCTAAAATAATTTCGCATTGGCTGCACATTCTACAGCTTCTTGGACCACAAACGTCATTTTGGTTTAGATAAATTGATACAAATTTCACAAACAATAAATAAAACAATATATAAATATACATACATACATACATACATATCGCTAAGCCTACAAAAGCCGAAAACGCCAAAAATCCAGGCCTCAACAGCCAACTATAAAGGTTTAAACTGCCTAGTAAGCGGCCGCTTACTTTAAAAACGCTGCTAAGAAATAATGCCATGAATTCCGCCTCGAATAGCCTGCTACACAAACGCTAATGTTCTCAGTCTGTTTATTACAGCACGAGAATATAAAAATATCTGCACAAATAACGATGAGCTACATGCTGAGCTCGAGTGTGACCACCACTGTTTCTACTCTACGCCAGGGTCTACACGTCACTCAACCCATGCCCTAAAGCAAAATTAAACGTCACTTGTAATCTTTATCTTAGAAGTATTCTGACACTTTGTGTTGACAAAACAACTTACACTGAAAAAAACTTATTATTATTATTATTATTATAATAATGAGAACCAGTTGCTTTGGCAGTCCTACACGCCCACGCCATGAGGTACAATTCAGATCACGAGCGGTTCCTTCCCTTCTCCGTGCTCTTCTCTTCTCTTCCCATCCTTCTGCTACAAGTTGATCTTTGTCTCATCTCTCCATAGGATGTGGTTCCAGATCTGTACTGGCTTCTTAGACGTGTTTTTTTTTTGTTTTTGCCAAAGTCTAATCTGGTCTTCCTGTTCTTGAGGCTTACCAATACAGTGGTGCTTGAAAGTTTGTGAACCCTTAAAGAATTTTTTACATTTCTGTATAAATGTGACCTGAAACATCATCAGACCTTCTCACAAGTCCTAAAAGTAGATAAGGAGAACACAAATAAACAAACAAGACTAAAATATTATACTTGGTCATTTATTTATTGAGGAAAACGATCCAATATTACAGATCTGTGAGTAAAAGTATGTGCACCTTTGTTTTCAGTATGTGGTGTGAGCCCCTTGTGCAGTAATAACTGCAGATAAACGTTTGGGGTAACTGTTGATCAGTCCTGCACATCGGCTTGGAGGAGTTTTAGTCCGTTCCTCAGTACAGAACAGCTTCAACTCTGGGGTGTTGGTGGGTTTCCTCACATGAACTGCTTGCTTCAGGTTCTTCCACAACATTTCTAGGTCAGGACTTTGACTTGGCCGTTCCGAAACATTAACTTTATTCTTCTTTAACCGTTCTTTGGTAGAACGACTCGTGTGTTTAGGATCGCTGTCTTGCTGCATGACCCACTTTCTCTTCAGATTCAGGTCATGAACAGATGTCCTGACATTTTCCTTTAGAGTTCACGGATATAATTCAGATTCATTGTTCCATCAATGATGGCAAGTCGTCCTGGACCAGATGCAGCTAAACAAATGCAAAGCATGATACTACCACCACCATGTTTCACACAGATGGGATACGGTTCTTATGCTCGAGTGCAGTGTTTTCCTTTCTCCAAACATAACACATCATTTAAACCAAAAAGTTCTATTTTCCCAATAGCCTTCTGGGTTGTCTACGTGATCTTGAGCAAACCGCAGAAGGGCAGCAATGTTCTTTTTTGGGGATCAGTGGCTTTCTCCTTACAACCCTGCCATACACACCATTGTTGTTCAGTGTTCTCCTGATGGTGGACTCATGATCATTAACATTAGCCAATGTGAGAGAGGCCTTTAGTTGTTTAGAAGTTACCCTGGGTTCCTTTATGGCCTCGCAGACTATTACACCTTGCTCTTGGAGTGATCTTTGTTGGTTTCCACTCCTAGGGAGGGGAACAATGGTCTAGAATTTCCTCCATTTGTACACAATCTGTCTGACTGTGGATTGGTGAAGTCCAAACTCTTTAGAGATGGTTTTGTGACCTTCCCCAGCCTGATGAGCTTCAACAACTCTTTTTCTGAAGTCCTCAGAAATCTCCTTTTGTTCATGCCATGATACACTTCCACAAACACGTGTTGTGAAGACCAGACTCTGATAGATCCCTGTTCTTTAAATAAAACAGGACACTCACTCACACACACCTGATCATCATCTCATTGATCGAAATCACTTGACTCTAATTTCACCTTCAAATGAACTGATAACCCAAGAGGTGCACATACTTTTACTCACAGATCTGTAATATTGGATCATTTCCCTCAATAAATAAATGACCAAGTATGATATTTTTGTCTCGTTTGTTTGGATCTCTTTATCTAGTTTTAATACTTCTATGAAAATATGAAGATGCTTTAGGTCACATGTATGCAGAAATCTAGAAAATTCTAAAGTGTTCACAACCTTTCAAACAACACTGTAATTTCCATCTCATGGTAAACCCACTGTATTACTCCGGTGAAGTATGCTCTTGGTTGTCGACGTTGACACAGATACACCTGCCTCCCGGAGGGTGTTCTGGATCTGGCCAGGTGTCGTTTAGGGGCTTTTCTTCACCAGGGAAAGAATCCTTCATCCATTCAAGACAGTTGTTATCTGTGGTCTTTCAGGGTTCCTGAGCTCACCAGTGTCTTCTTTCTTTTTAAGAACGCACCAAATAGTAGATTTGGCCACACCGGATGTTTTTCCTGTCTGTCTGAATGGTTTGTTTGGATTCTTCAGCCTAATTATGACTTGCTAATCTTTGGACTTCACGTTGAGAGTCAACAGCAACAGATTCCACACGAAATTAACTCTAGAACTTTTATCTGCTTACTTGTAAGTGAAATAATGAGGGGATAACACACACCTGGCCATGGAACAACTGAGCAGCCAATTACCTTTGGTTGTTTTTTAGTGGGGTCGGGGGTCACATACAAAAAAAGTGTTGTAATTCCTACACCGTTCACCCGATTTGAATGCAAATACCCTCATACCGATGCGTTATTTAACGTCGATATACCACAGCACAACCCCAATACACTGGGCTACTAAAATAACAATAATTTTAATCGACGTGTAAATACTGATAGAGCTGACCGTGTGTAGTTACTTCAACCATCACACACTGACTGGTTTTATTTCATATTAAACATGCTCTATTCAGCTTCGTAAACAGCTGAGAGGGTGTGGGATTGAGGGGAAGGGGCGGGGCTTCCAAGCAGCGTAGATTAATATGGGATTCAACACACCTTCGCGTATCATTCAACGTTTCATTGCCGGTGTGTCAGACGTAATGAATATCTGTTAGAGGCTTCCCGAGCCTACGCCGTTTATAAAAAAAAAAAAAAAAAGATAAACATTTGACGTTACAAAATGATAAAATTGACAAATAACAATAAATAGACAAGGAATACTGTGTAAGAGTATAACGCAGACAAAACACGAGAAGGATATTACACTTCCGGCTGAATAACGTACATGAGGTCAGGGTTAGGGTTAGTGTAACGTCCCTCTTACACACTGATTCCAGATTCATACGTAGGGTAACTGATCTGCTGTGTTATGGGGAGGAAAAAAGAAAAACTACAGTACGTAAAAGGTTGCCAGGTCGGTTAAATATAACCGACTCAAAGTAAACGTCGCTGTAGTTTTTGTTCGGTGAACTGTTTCTCAACGCAGCGTTTAAGCTTAAATCCACCAGCAGCTGTGCTTCAGTGCGTTTCCTTCGGGACTCGAACGCCGCTGGACTCGATCCACCTTCCCGTGCTTTTCCGCAGCGGCACATCCACTGACTCGGACTTTACAACGCGATACGCTTTAAGAGGATAATTATCTGTTTACTCGTCATTAGACCACACCTCTCATCGTCACCCACTACAGCATGAACGCTTTTCCTGACACCGTTATGAGAGTGAAAAGGACTATACTATAGGTCTTGAGTCAAAACAAAGGCTTTTGTATGCCTTCGTGTAGTAAAATACTGAGAAAATTATAACCAGTAAACATCGTTTGAAAGTAATGGACCGTACCTGAGGTTTTCCTGCAGTCTTGGTGGACGTCTCGATGCTTCCTGCTTCACTCGTGCTCTTTCCATTTTCATTAATATCTGCCTCTTCATCATCATCATCATCATCACTCTCATCATCACTTCCAGAGTCTTCAAGCCCGGAGAAGACACTCTCCTCACTGTCCGAGAGATCATCATTCCCCTCATCGCTGTCATCAAGGTGAACGGTGTCTGTAGTGAAGAGCTGTAAAAATCAACACATCAGTTTAAAGGCAGAAGCTCTAGATCTCGAGGCATGGCATGTCGAGCTGATTCAGAAGTTTAAATGAGGTACACAGCAATGCTCCTGTACCCAGAGAAAAGGGTTGATCAGACTAATCCACTAAACATCTCATAATGTCTACATTCAGATCCGAACTCTATCACAGTACACAGCACGGACCTGCCCACACACACATTCTTAACAGCGTAACGCGGCTCTGAACTACTTTCTGAGCGCTTACTGCTAGCAGCTATTAGCACGACGTAAACAGTTGCATGAATTTCTTCTTTTATTCTACACCAGCTGCCGCTAAGCCAAAGATTATTACGGTTCATACTTCCTCCACGTCTTCCTCGACATTTCTTTTCTTCGATTTAACTTTACTCATCGCGCCGTTTTGCTGCGTTCCAGATCCAGACTCAGGCATGCCGGAGCTTCTACTGCGACCATGTGGATTTCCAGTGAGGTCAGAGGTCAAAGGTTATAATCGTCCCGAAAACGTTAAGAAACGATTTGGGGATATTTTTTTTATTATAGATACCATTCGTGTTTAAGGAAATAAGGAATACATGTGTTGTCATTATTAATTAGTTTAGCAATTTTTTAAAGTTCGTTCACGTTTTACGCGACAAGGACAAAGTTCAAAGTTGAAACTTGTCGACGTAACAAATAAAACAATTTTATTTAAATCTACGACCTTAGATATCAGGTGCATATAAATGTACGCGTTGATAAAAACGCTTTAACGAGCGTTTTTATTATTTATTTTAACATTTGACCAAAAAAACAACAACGCGTTTAGTGACGTCACAAAACAGCGACTGTTTCCTACGCAGTTGATAGAGATGGTGTTATGGTGGACGTTTCCACGTAGCAGTGGAGTGTAGTGAAGAGTACAGCGCTGAGGGGAGGCGGGTCTGTGTGCTGCGGACTGGAACACGGAGAGAAAACTCACTGAAGTGCTGCTCACGGCGAGTTCATGCTCATAGAGCAGCTCGGACTTCAGTTAAACGGACTTCTTTGCTAGCTTGTCTAGCTAACAAGCTAATGCTGTTGCTTACCCAGAGTGGTTAGTGAGATAACTTGCACTCGGCCTAACTGTCAGCGAGCTTTATTCCGGTCTCGGACATGGAGTTTCACACCACCGGCCCCGGTGCAGTGCTGCTGCCCGGGAACAACGTCCCGGCTTTCCTCACTAAACTGTGGACGCTGGTCGATGATCCAGAGACCGATCCCTTAATCTGCTGGAGCCCAGTAAGTTCAGCACTGACTAGCCTAGCCTAGCTTAGCCTAGCTTAGCTTAGCTTAGCCAGCTAACAGCAGCGTTAGAGTGACACTGGTGAAGTTAATAGTAGCAGCACAGGCCGGAGTTCCACACTCAGCGGTTTACTGTAACTGTCACTAACGCTGCTTTTCACTTCCATCTTTCTTTATTGTACTTATTTCATTATTTAGCGCAGTGATTGTTATTGTTATTACGTGTGTGTGTGAGAGAGAGAGAGAGTGTGTTATAAGGTGATTACAGTGAAACGTTGAGGATTTATATAAGTGACTTCTCTGACTGATTTAAGGAGTTCATGTCCTCCTGTAATCTCATTTAAAGTCAGATGAAGCCGCAGAACTGTGTGTTTCAGTACACTGATCACATCCCCCCCCCACACACACACACACACACACACACAGAGTACACTGATCACCATCACCTCTCTCACACTCTGTCTTCTCTTCTCGCTTCTCTCCATACTCTATTCTCTCTAGTAGGGATGTCACGCCAAAAATCTAGAAATCGGTACCGATACCACCAAAAGTACACGATACTCGATACCACGGTGTGGTGTATTAAAAAAATTTTTTTAAAAATAAAATCGAAAGCTCCTGGAGGACATCCTCCTCTGGTTAACACTGGCAAAATAGTGAGAGAGAGAGAGGTGTGTGTGTGTGTGGGGGATTTTAGTTATCAAGCACTGTCTGAAAATGACTAATAAAACAGTACTAAGGTGCACTTCTAAATGCGCACACCCCCACACACACACACCCCTTATACTCTGAATGCAAGCATTAGTTTAAATTCACTGATATGGTGGCAGGCCAGAAAGATTTACTTGTAGCCGTTTCTGTAGTTTTTCCCGTGTGCTTGTAGGCGTTCCTCTTCTTCTACACCACTTGTGGACTGACTAAAACACTTGCGTGAATTTGCTGCCCCCATCAGGTCCGGAAGAATTGCAACCTCGTTACCGTAATTACAACCGGTACCCACACTACTGCAGAAAAACAAGTACCGTCACGTTTTAAGAATGTTGGTACTGACTTTTTACCAAAGTCTCTTTTGTTGGGACATCCCTACTCTCTCCATACACTCTTCATATGCTCTCCATACTCTCTCCATACACCCTCTATACCCTCTATACTCTCTATACTCTATACCCTCTATACTCTATACCCTCTATACTCTCTACACTCTATACCCTCTATACTCTCTATACTCTATACCCTCTATACTCTCTATACTCTATACCCTCTATACTCTATACCCTCTATACTCTCTACACTCTATACCCTCTATACTCTCTATACTCTATACCCTCTATACTCTCTATACTCTATACCCTCTATACTCTATACCCTCTATACTCTCTACACTCTATACCCTCTATACTCTCTATACTCTATACCCTCTATACTCTATACCCTCTATACTCTATACCCTCTATACCCTCTATACTCTATACCCTCTATACTCTCTACACTCTATACCCTCTATACTCTCTATACTCTATACCCTCTATACTCTATACCCTCTATACTCTCTATACCCTATACCCTCTATACTCTATACTCTCTATACCCTCTATACTCTCTATACTCTATACCCTCTATACTCTATACTCTCTATACCCTCTATACTCTATACCCTCTATACCCTCTATACTCTATACTCTCTATACCCTCTATACCCTCTATACCCTCTATACTCTATACCCTCTATACTCTATACTCTCTATACTCTCTATACCCTCTATACCCTCTATACCCTCTATACTCTCTATACCCTCTATACCCTCTATACTCTATACCCTCTATACCCTCTATACTCTATACCCTCTATACTCTATACCTTCTATACCCTCTATACTCTCTATACTCTATACCCTCTATACTCTATACCCTCTATACTCTATACCCTCTATACCCTCTATACTCTCTATACTCTATACCCTCTATACTCTATACCCTCTATACTCTCTATACCCTATACCCTCTATACTCTATACTCTCTATACCCTCTATACTCTCTATACTCTATACCCTCTATACCCTCTATACTCTCTACCCTCTATACTCTCTATACTCTATACCCTCTATACTCTCTATACCCTCTATACCCTCTATACTCTATACCCGCTATACTCTATACTCTCTATACCCTCTATACTCTCTATACCCTCTATACTCTCTATACCCTCTATACTCTATTCTCTCTATACCCTCTATACCCTCTATACTCTCTATACTCTCTATACCCTTTATACTCTCTATACCCTTTATACTCTCTATACCCTCTATTCTCTCTATACTCTATACCCTCTATACCCTCTATACTCTATACTCTCTATACTCTATACCCTCTATACTCTATACTCTCTATACCCTCTATACTCTCTATACCCTCTATACTCTATTCTCTCTATATTCTATACCCTCTATTCTCTCTATACTCTCTACCCTCTATACTCTCTACCCTCTATGCCCTCTATACTCTCTATACCCTCGATTCTCTCTATACCCTCTATACTCTATTCTCTCTATACCCTCTATACTCTCTATACTCTATACTCTCTATACCCTCTATACTCTCTCTACCCTCTATACTCTCTATACCCTCGATTCTCTCTATACTCTATTCTCTCTATACTCTATACCCTCTATACTCTCTATACCCTCTATTCTCTCAATTCTCTCTATACTCTCTATACCCTCGATTCTCTCTATACTCTATTCTCTCTATACTCTATACTCTCTATACCCTCTATTCTCTCAATTCTCTCTATACTCTCTATACCCTCGATTCTCTCTATACTCTGTACCCTCAATACTCTCTATACCCTCTATTCTCTCAATACTCTATATCCTCAATTCTCTCTATACTCTCTATACCCTCGATTCTCTCTATACCCTCTATACTCTATACTCTCTATATTCTATACTCTCTATACCCTCTATACTCTCTATACCCTCTATACTCTCTATACTCTCTACCCTCTATACCCTCTATACTCTATACCCTCTATTCTCTCTATACTCTATACCCTCTATACTCTCTATACCCTCGATTCTCTCTATACTCTCTATACCCTCGATTCTCTCTATACCCTCGATTCTCTCTATACCCTCGATTCTCTTTATACTCTCTATACCCTCGATTCTCTCTCCATACCCTCGATTCTCTCTATACTCTCTCTATACCCTCTATTCTCTCTATACTCTCTCCTGTCTCTCTATTCTTTCGTGCTCTCTTCTTTCTTTCTTTCTCTCTCTACACTCTCTATACTCTATTCTCTCTACACTCTCTATACATTCTCTATACTCCTGTCTCTCTCTTCTCTTGCTATACTCTTTGTATACTCTCTTCTCTCTGTATACTCTATATATATATATATACTTTGTGTTCTCTCTATACTATCTCTGTATTCTCTCTATACACGCTCTCTATATGCGCTCTCTACTCTCTATACTCTCTCTCTGTATTCTCTCTATACGCGCTCTCTATTTGCGCTCTCTACTCTCTATACTCTCTCTATTCTCTCTATACTCTCCCTGTATTCTCTCTATACTATCTCTGTATTCTGTCTATACGCAGTCTCTATATGCGCTATCTACTCTCTATACTCTCTCTATTCTCTCTACTTTGAGCTCTCTCTACTCTCTATACTCTCTCTACTCTTTCTCTATACTCTCTCTGTATTCTCTCATTTCTCTCTTCATGCTCGCTCTCTATATGCGTGCTCACTCTCTAATCTGTGTGTGTGTGTGTGTGTATGTATGTATGTGTATATATATATATATATATATATATATATATATATATATATATATATATATATATATAAAATGCTCACTTTCTATGCCCTTGCTCTCTGTGCTTTCTCTTGGCTTTTTGGCTGAGCACAGTCTTGCAATATGATAGCCAAAAGTTTGTGGACACCTGATAACCATAACCATGTTTTTGTTGAACATCACATTCCAGATTTATTCACACTTTACTGTTATAATGCGCTCCACTCTTCTGGGAAGGGTTTCCACTAGATTTTGGGGCGTGGCTGTGTGGATTTGTGTTCATTCAGCTACGAGAACATTAGTGAGGATGAGATCAGACACTGATGTTGATGTGAGGAGACTCCAGTTCATCTCAGAGGTGTTCAGTGAGGTTGAGGTCAGGGCTCTGTGCAGGACACTCGAGTTCTTCTACCTTCTACATTTCAGCTAGAACTGAGCTGCAAAATCTAAGATGAAACAAAGGCAGTCTGAGTAAACACACAATACAGTTTTTAAATGATAATGTTATTCATTGAAGAAAAGAGTTCTCCAATACCAACTGGGCCCGTGTGAAAATGTATTTGCCCCCCGTAGTTACTAATTCCTCAAATTTATGAAACTGCATTCATAATTTGGTTCAGCTGGACTAGACACAAACCCACAAACCCTGTTCAATCAAATCAACACATAAATAGAACTTTTACAACAGTATGAGGTTGGTTAAAAGGTCTTACCCGGTAACACACTATGCCAAAGCTGAATGAAATTCCAGAAACGATGAGGAAGAAGGTGATTGAAATACATCAGTCTAGGAAGGGTTACAAAGCTATTTCAAAGGCTCTGGGACTCCAAAGAACTACAGCGAGAGCCGTTATCTCCAAATGGAAATACTCGGTACAGTAGTGACCCTTACCAGAACCTCCCTTCCACAATTCCTCCAAGAGCACAGCAACGAATCATCCAGGAAGTCACAAAAGAACCAAGGACAACATCAAAGGACCTACAGGCCTCTCTTGCATCAAAAAGGTCACTGTTCATGACTCCACTATCAGAAAGACACTGGGGGAAAATGGCATCCATGGAAGAGCTGTGAGGTGAAAACCACTGATAACCCGGAAGAACATTAACGCTCGTCTGAATTTTGCCAAAACACACCCTGATGATCCTCAAACCTTTTGGGAGAATGTTCTGTTGACTGAGGAGTCAAAAGTGGAACTGTTTGGAAGACAGGTGTCCCGTTACATCTGGAGTAAACCAAACACAGAATTCCACAAAAACATCATCATACCTACGGTCAAGCATGGTGGAGGAAGTGTGATGGTGTGGGGATGCTTTGCTGCTTCAGAGTCTGGGCAACCTGCAGTAATTGAGGGAAACATGAATTCTGCTCTCTACCAGAAAATCCTAAAGGAGAATGTCCGGTCCTCAGTCTGTAAGATGAAACTCAAGTGCAACTGGATTACGCAGCAAGACGTAGGAGTAAGACCTAGTCCTAGAAGTAAGTGAAAGACTGATCTCCAGTTATCGGAAGCGTTTGGATGCAGTTATTGCTGCTAAAGGTGGCACAACCAGATTTGAAGTTTAAGGGGGTAATTAGTTTTTCACATGGGTGATAGGTGTTGGATAACTTTTGCTCCTTTAAAAAAAACTGTATTGTGTGTGTGCTCAGGTCGCCTTTGTTTCATGTTCTATTTCGTTTAAAGATCTGAAACTATTTATTATGAGAGATACACAAAACCAGAAGAACTCAGGACGGGGCTCTGTATCACGTGACGATATTTCAAGACGTTTCTACAACATGCGTTCTGATGCGCAGGTTTCCAAACTAACTGCCAGCGAAAGGGTTGCGGTGCATTCGGTTATACTCCAACTCCAGCTCGTGTGAAACGGATCAGGACGGTTTCTGTTGAAACTGAAGACGGGGTGTGAGTGACGAGGATCACCAGAAGCTTTCCTGACTTTCCCCTCTACTAGTTGCTCGATGATCTGCATTATAGAGCAGCCTCTCTGTTATTCTCATTGCTTTTACTGTTCTAATAAAGATGTGATGTGGAAAGTTCACCACACACACACACACACACACACACACACACACACACACACACACACTGAACGAGTAAAAAAAGAAGTGGGGTTAGTTTCTGAGTTTGGGGTGAAGCTGAGTGAACAGATGGCAACGAAAAAATTCTGAGATTTACAATCGTGTAGAAGACACTGATTTTCTTCATACTGGTGTGTGTGCGCGTGTGTGCGTGTGCGTGCGTGCGTGTGTGTGGGTGTGTGTGTGTGCGCTGATCACCAATCGCGTTTCAAATGTGAGCCGAGGATAAAACGGTGGAAGAAAAGGAATTTCTCCGACTCAGAAGCGAGAGTTATTTTGACTCGTGTCTACACCAATAAAAGTATTAATCTGCCTCTCGCACCCTTCTGCCTCTCGCGCCCGAGTGTTCTTCGGGAATGTTCAGGTGTAACAGCACCTGAAACGACTAAAATCTGGAGACAGTTTGCAAAAGAAGTGAATTCTGTGCGAGTGAAGTGAAGTGAAGAAAATAGTTTGGCATGAAAGCAGAGAATAAAAGATATCTATAAAACACTTAGAGCACCGAGCACATCACAGCGAGACACGGGTTTCTCTCTCCTCTCACCAGCACGCCCTTCTGCCTCTCGCACCGAAGCGTTTTTCCGGAATTCTCTTTGCGGTCACTTCGTCTGGACAAAATCGTCCAGTTGAGGCTAAAATTTTTCCTGCACCTCAGCTAAAGATATTCAATCAACTCCACATGCAAATCAGCTCTGCTGGGTGATCTTACAGCGGGAGAGTCGAGACCCATTCACTTCCTCTTCAATTCACTGTCACAGTTCCACACATCCAGCAACTGTCTCTCGACTGTCTCTCTCTCTCTCTCTCTCCACTCTCTCTCTCTCTCTCTCTCTCTCTCTCCACTCTCTCTCGACTCTCTCTCTCTCTCTCTCCACTCTCTCTCTCTCTCTCTCTCTCTCTCTCTCTCTCTCTCTCTCCACTCTCTCTCGACTCTCTCTCTCTCTCTCTCCACTCTCTCTCTCTCTCTCTCTCTCTCTCTCTCTCTCTCTCTCTCTCTCTCTCCACTCTCTCTCGACTCTCTCTCTCTCTCTCTCTCTCTCGACTGTCTCTCTCTCTCTCTCTCTCTCTCTCTCTCTCGACTCTCTCTCTCTCTCTCTCTCTCTCTCTCTCTCTCTCTCTCCACTCTCTCTCGACTCTCTCTCTCTCTCTCTCGACTCTCTCTCTCTCTCTCTCTCTCTCTCTCGACTGTCTCTCTCTCTCTCTCTCGACTCTCTCTCTCTCTCTCTCTCTCTCTCCACTCTCTCTCGACTCTCTCTCTCTCTCTCTCCACTCTCTCTCTCTCTCTCTCTCTCTCTCTCTCTCCACTCTCTCTCTCTCTCTCTCTCTCTCTCTCCACTCTCTCTCGACTCTCTCTCTCTCTCTCTCTCGACTCTCTCTCTCTCTCTCTCTCTCGACTGTCTCTCTCTCTCTCTCTCGACTCTCTCTCTCTCGACTCTCTCTCTCTCTCTCTCTCTCTCGACTCTCTCTCTCTCTCTCTCTCGACTGTCTCTCTCTCTCTCTCTCTCTCTCGACTCTCTCTCTCTCCACTCTCTCTCCACTCTCTCTCGACTCTCTCTCTCTCTCTCTCTCTCCCTCTCTCTCGACTCTCTCTCTCTCTCTCTCCCTCTCTCTCGACTCTCTCTCTCTCTCTCTCTCTCTCTCTCTCCACTCTCTCTCGACTCTCTCTCTCTCTCTCGACTCTCTCTCTCTCTCTCTCGACTGTCTCTCTCTCTCTCTCCACTCTCTCTCGACTCTCTCTCTCTCTCTCGACTCTCTCTCTCTCTCTCTCTCTCGACTGTCTCTCTCTCTCTCTCTCCACTCTCTCTCTCCACTCTCTCTCGACTCTCTCTCTCTCTCTCTCTCTCGACTCTCTCTCTCTCTCTCTCGACTCTCTCTCTCTCGACTCTCTCTCTCTCGACTGTCTCTCTCTCTCTCTCTCGACTGTCTCTCTCTCTCTCTCCACTCTCTCTCGACTCTCTCTCTCTCTCTCGACTCTCTCTCTCTCTCTCTCTCTCTCGACTGTCTCTCTCTCTCTCTCTCCACTCTCTCTCTCGACTCTCTCTCGACTCTCTCTCGACTCTCTCTCGACTCTCTCTCTCTCGACTCTCTCTCTCTCTCGACTGTCTCTCTCTCTCTCTCTCTCTCTCTCTCTCGACTCTCTCTCTCTCTCTCTCTCGACTGTCTCTCTCTCTCTCTCTCTCTCGACTCTCTCTCTCTCTCGACTGTCTCTCTCTCTCGACTGTCTCTCTCTCTCTCTCTCTCTCTCTCTCTCTCTCTCTCTCTCTCTCTCGACTGTCTCTCTCTCTCCACTCTCTCTCTCTCTCTCTCTCGACTGTCTCTCTCTCTCCACTCTCTCTCTCTCTCTCTCTCAACTGTCTCTCTCTCTCTCTCTCAACTGTCTCTCTCTCTCCACTCTCTCTCTCTCTCTCAACTGTCTCTCTCTCTCTCTCTCTCTCCCTCTCTCTCGACTCTCTCTCTCTCTCTCTCTCTCTCTCTCTCTCCCTCTCTCTCGACTCTCTCTCTCTCTCTCTCTCTCTCTCTCTCTCCCTCTCTCTCGACTCTCTCTCTCTCTCTCTCTCTCTCTCTCCACTCTCTCTCTCGACTCTCTCTCTCTCTTTCTCGACTCTCTCTCTCTCTCTCTCGACTCTCTCTCTCTCTCTCTCTCTCTCTCGACTGTCTCTCTCTCTCTCTCTCGACTGTCTCTCTCTCTCTCTCCACTCTCTCTCGACTCTCTCTCTCTCTCTCGACTCTCTCTCTCTCTCGACTGTCTCTCTCTCTCTCTCTCCACTCTCTCTCTCCACTCTCTCTCGACTCTCTCTCTCTCTCTCTCTCTCGACTCTCTCTCTCTCTCTCTCGACTCTCTCTCTCTCTCTCTCTCTCGACTGTCTCTCTCTCTCTCTCTCGACTGTCTCTCTCTCTCTCTCCACTCTCTCTCGACTCTCTCTCTCTCTCTCGACTCTCTCTCTCTCTCTCTCTCTCGACTGTCTCTCTCTCTCTCTCTCCACTCTCTCTCTCGACTCTCTCTCGACTCTCTCTCGACTCTCTCTCTCTCGACTCTCTCTCTCTCTCGACTGTCTCTCTCTCTCTCTCTCTCTCTCTCGACTCTCTCTCTCTCTCTCTCTCGACTGTCTCTCTCTCTCTCTCTCTCTCTCGACTCTCTCTCTCTCTCGACTGTCTCTCTCTCTCGACTGTCTCTCTCTCTCTCTCTCTCTCTCTCTCTCTCTCTCTCTCTCTCTCGACTGTCTCTCTCTCTCCACTCTCTCTCTCTCTCTCTCTCAACTGTCTCTCTCTCTCTCTCTCAACTGTCTCTCTCTCTCCACTCTCTCTCTCTCTCTCAACTGTCTCTCTCTCTCTCTCTCCACTCTCTCTCTCTCCACTCTCTCTCTCTCTCTCTCTCTCGACTGTCTCTCTCTCTCTCGACTGTCTCTCTCTCTCACTGTCTCTCTCTCTCTCGACTGTCTCTCTCTCTCTCTCTCTCTCTCTCTCTCGACTGTCTCTCTCTCTCTCTCGACTGTCTCTCTCTCTCTCGACTCTCTCTCTCTCGACTCTCTCTCTCTCTCTCTCTCGACTCTCTCTCTCTCGACTCTCTCTCTCGACTCTCTCTCTCTCTCTCTCTCTCTCTCTCTCTCTCTCGACTCTCTCTCTCGACTCTCTCGACTGTCTCTCTCTCTCTCGACTCTCTCTCTCGACTCTCTCTCGACTGTCTCTCTCTCTCTCTCGACTGTCTCTCTCTCTCTCTCGACTGTCTCTCTCTCTCTCGACTGTCTCTCTCTCTCTCTCGACTGTCTCTCTCTCTCTCGACTGTCTCTCTCTCTCTCGACTGTCTCTCTCTCTCTCGACTGTCTCTCTCTCTCGACTGTCTCTCTCTCTCGACTGTCTCTCTCTCTCGACTGTCTCTCTCGACTGTCTCTCTCGCTCTCTCGACTGTCTCTCTCGCTCTCTCGACTGT
Source organism: Ictalurus punctatus (assembly GCF_001660625.3). Lineage (NCBI taxonomy): Eukaryota > Metazoa > Chordata > Actinopteri > Siluriformes > Ictaluridae > Ictalurus > Ictalurus punctatus. The sequence continues at coordinate 2,527,248 of NC_030439.2, read as the reverse complement.
CTCTCTCGCTCTCTCGACTGTCTCTCTCGCTCTCTCGACTGTCTCTCTCTCTCTTTCGACTCTGTCTCTCTCTCTCTCGACTGTCTCTCTCTCGACTGTCTCTCTCTCTCGACTGTCTCTCTCGACTGTCTCTCTCGCTCTCTCGACTGTCTCTCTCGCTCTCTCGACTGTCTCTCTCGCTCTCTCGACTGTCTCTCTCTCTCTTTCGACTCTGTCTCTCTCTCTCTCGACTGTCTCTCTCTCGACTGTCTCTCTCTCTCGACTGTCTCTCTCTCTCGACTGTCTCTCTCTCTCGACTGTCTCTCTCTCTCTCGACTGTCTCTCTCTCTCTCTCTCTCTCTCTCGACTGTCTCTCTCTCTCTCACTCTCTCTCTCTCGACTCTCTCACTCTCTCTCTCTCTCTCACTCTCTCTCTCTCGACTGTCTCTCTCTCTCTCTCTCGACTGTCTCTCTCTCTCTCGACTGTCTCTCTCTCTCTCTCTCTCTCGACTGTCTCTCTCTCTCTCGACTGTCTCTCTCTCTCTCGACTGTCTCTCTCTCTCTCGACTGTCTCTCTCTCTCTCACTCTCTCTCTCTCGACTGTCTCTCTCTCTCTCACTCTCTCTCTCTCGACTGTCTCTCTCTCTCTCTCTCGACTGTCTCTCTCTCTCTCGACTGTCTCTCTCTCTCTCTCTCTCTCGACTGTCTCTCTCTCTCTCGACTGTCTCTCTCTCTCTCACTCTCTCTCTCTCGACTGTCTCTCTCTCTCTCACTCTCTCTCTCTCGACTGTCTCTCTCTCTCTCTCTCGACTGTCTCTCTCTCTCTCGACTGTCTCTCTCTCTCTCTCTCTCTCGACTGTCTCTCTCTCTCTCGACTGTCTCTCTCTCTCTCACTCTCTCTCTCTCGACTGTCTCTCTCTCTCTCTCTCGACTGTCTCTCTCTCTCTCTCTCGACTGTCTCTCTCTCTCTCGACTGTCTCTCTCTCTCTCGACTGTCTCTCTCTCTCTCGACTGTCTCTCTCTCTCTCGACTGTCTCTCTCTCTCTCACTCTCTCTCTCTCGACTGTCTCTCTCTCTCTCACTCTCTCTCTCTCGACTGTCTCTCTCTCTCTCTCTCGACTGTCTCTCTCTCTCTCTCTCGACTGTCTCTCTCTCTCTCTCTCGACTGTCTCTCTCTCTCTCGACTGTCTCTCTCTCGACTGTCTCTCTCTCGACTGTCTCTCTCTCTCGACTGTCTCTCTCTCGACTGTCTCTCTCTCTCTCTCTCTCTCTCTCTCGACTGTCTCTCTCTCTCTCGACTGTCTCTCTCTCTCTCGACTGTCTCTCTCTCGACTGTCTCTCTCTCGACTGTCTCTCTCTCTCGACTGTCTCTCTCTCGACTGTCTCTCTCTCTCTCTCTCTCTCTCGACTGTCTCTCTCTCTCTCGACTGTCTCTCTCTCTCTCGACTGTCTCTCTCTCTCTCTCGACTGTCTCTCTCTCTCTCTCGACTGTCTCTCTCTCTCTCTCGACTGTCTCTCTCTCTCTCTCGACTGTCTCTCTCGCTCTCTCGACTCTCTCTCTCTCTCTCGACTCTCTCTCTCTCTCTCTCGACTCTCTCTCTCTCGACTCTCTCGACTCTCTCTCTCTCGACTCTCTCTCTCTCTCTCTCGACTGTCTCTCTCTCTCTTTCGACTCTGTCTCTCTCTCTCTCAACTGTCTCTCTCTCGACTGTCTCTCTCTCGACTGTCTCTCTCTCTCGACTGTCTCTCTCTCTCTCTCTCTCTCGACTGTCTCTCTCTCTCTCTCTCTCTCGACTGTCTCTCTCTCTCTCTCTCTCTCTCACTCTCTCACTCTCTCTCTAAAGACCAAAGAGCTCTCCAAGGATGTCAGGGACAAGACTGTAGACCTACACAAGTCTGGAATGGGCTACAAGACCATTGCCAAGCAGCTTGGTGAGAAGGGGACAACAGTTGGTGCGATTATTCGCAAATGGAAGAAACACAAAAGAACTGTCAATCTCCCTCGGCCTGGGGCTCCATGCAAGATCTCACCTCGTGGAGTTGCAATGATCATGAGAACAGTGAGGAATCAGCCCAGAACTACACGGGAGGATCTTGTCAATGATCTCAAGGCAGCTGGGACCATAGTCACCAAGAAAACAATTGGTAACACACTACGCCGTGAAGGACTGAAATCCTGCAGCGCGCGCAAGGTCTGCTGCTCAAGAAAGCACATATACATGCCCGTCTGAAGACTGCCAATGAACATCTGAATGATTCAGAGGACAACTGGGTGAAAGTGTTGTGGTCAGATGAGACCAAAATGGAGCTCTTTGGCGTCAACTCAACTCAACGTGTTTGGAGGAGGAGGAATGCTGCCTATGACCCCTGGAACACCATCCCCACCGTCAAACATGGAGGTGGAAACATTATGCTTTGGGGGTGTTTTTCTGCTAAGGGGACAGGACAACTTCACCGCATCAAAGGGACAATGGACGGGGCCATGTACCGTCAAATCTTGGGTGAGAACCTCCTTCCCTCAGCCAGGGCACTGAAAATGGGTCGTGGATGGGTATTCCAGCATGACAATGACCCAAAACACACGGCCAAGGCAACAAAGGAGTGGCTCAAGAAGAAGCACATTAAGGTCCTGGAGTGACCTAGCCAGTCTCCAGACTTAATCCCATAGAAAATCTGTGGAGGGAGCTGAAGGTTCGAGTTGCCAAACGTCAGCCTCGAAACCTTAATGACTTGGAGAAGATCTGCAAAGAGGAGTGGGACAAAATCCCTCCTGAGATGTGTGCAAACCTGGTGGCCAACTACAAGAAACGTCTGACCTCTGTGATTGCCAACAAGGGTTTTGCCACCAAGTAACAAGTCATGTTTTGCAGAGGGGTCAAATACTTATTTCCCTCATTAAAATGCAAATCAATTTATAACATTTTTGACATGCGTTTTTCTGGATTTTCTTGTTGTTATTCTGTCTCTCACTGTTCAAATAAATCTACCATTAAAATTATAGACTGATCATTTCTTTGTCAGTGGGCAAACGTACAAAACCAGCAGGGGATCAAATACTTTTTTCCCTCACTGTGTGTGTGTGTGCGTGCGTGTGTGTGTGTGTATATATATATATATATATATATATAATATATATAAAATCTCTACAGCTTTGCTGATACAGTAATTGTAGGCACAGCGGGTGTAGATGAGCAGGTGAGGCTGTGTCATGTGCAGCTGTGTATCTCTAACAGTTGAGTAGCTTCGTAGTGGCTCGGTTTGGCTCCGCTGATGTAATCTCTCCTCAGTAGCCAGCCATGTGTGTGTTGTTTAACATCTCGGTGCAGAAGTGTTGATTCCATTGATCTGAAAATCACGTCAAGTCTTCGTGATGAATAGATCTGGCGCAACGATACACAGGTCATGTTTGGGGTTTGAGCTCTAAACTATGATTTCAAAACTGTGGAAATTATTAGCCAAGTATAAGCTCGTGAGATCATGTGCCAAGCGCCATCGTCCTACCATTCCCCTAACTATCAACTATCAACTATCCGTCATATCGTGTGTATGAGGTAGAGATGCACTGATGCATCGGCTGATGCAGGCTATTTTTCCTGCTATGGGCTATCAGCCGATAGTTTAAAAACATCCGATGATCGGGGCCGATTATATCCTGTCAATCAAAAGAGGGCGGGAAAACGCATGGATTTCGTGCTGTGTGGAATGACGACACGCCTGCAGTCTGTAACCTCTGCACTGATAACATTTCACACTGGAAGTGAGCAGCAGCTCTGAATTAAAGGGCCAGTACACTGTTGAAAGATTTAAATGAAGACGAGTTGACAAAAAAGTATAAATTACACACACAAATATATTTGTAGAGTAGTGTATTTCATATCCAGTTAATGTTAATATATAAAAGTTGATATTATATAAGACCAGTTTGACGTCAGTGATGAAGTAGAAATGCTTGTGTGTGTGGAGAGTGAGTGTGAGACTAACAGGAGGTTTTTTACAATTCAGTCAGTGTTGATACGAATGAATAACATTCAATAAGTTAATAATCTTACTTTAATCTTCAGAATTGAGTTGATGTGTTCATGTTCATGACAGTAATGTGTTAATGTTTACGAGACCAGTTACTGTGAAAGAACTTGTTGAAATGGAGAGAATAAAGCTTTTAGATGCATTTCCTTCAGAATTGTGGAATTCATTATTATTAACTTAAAAGAAGGCATAAAAGACAGAACTATGGGTATCGGCTGAGAAATTTAGTATCGGTGCATCTCTAGTATTATGTATATATTTTTGTCAGTCTTAAAGCTGCAGACACGACGATTTCCAACAGACGTCTAAATCGTAAAATGAATGGATTAATTACTCGTTAAACCTGGTTACGGTGGTTGTAATGAAACCAGTAGTGTATATTCCTGACACTTTCAGCAGTC
>NC_030439.2:2395342-2505342 GCF_001660625.3 Ictalurus punctatus | reverse complement strand
GATAGCATTTCAGAGTCATAACATTGACACTGAACTTATTATAAATTGGACACCTGTATTGTTGTAGTACATTGAAAAAAAATGTATTATAGTTTGCACGATGCACAAAATGTTCATCTCTCTAGAACGGGCCGTTGTCTTTCCGGAAACTCCGCTCAACAAGTAAATTATGCTGAACTTCTGAAATAAGCAGCGTCGTTCTCCTTTAACAGGAAGCAGACCGGCCGAGTGTGTTGCTGTGAGCCTGCGCTGTGTTTTATCCATGTTTTTAAACATATGGCGTCCACGCCTGGCGTTTTTGAATGCTTTAAACTACACCAAATAACACAAGATTGCTAATCATGAAAGTTGGGGACAAATGCGCATGATCTAGCAGTGTGCTGCAGGCTTGAAATCTTTCACATGGTATAAATTGAAACGAGAGCTATGGAACTGCACTGTTTTTTTTTTGTTTGTTTGTTTGTTTTAATCTATTTATCAACATTTTAATAATACTAGAGCTCCGCAGTATTCTCACATACACTCTGAACCTGTATCCGGTTGTGATGAGCAGAATTACCGTCAAAGCGTTAATCAAATAGTATTTGAATATTCATACTACTGCCCGCACATGTGTGCACACGCACACGGTAGAACTTTTTTCCACTGCTGTGAATGTGAGTGAGGAAGTAATCTCACGACAGCTGGCGCGCACACACACACACACACACACACACACACGCACACACCATCAGACTCTATGTTTCAAGTTAAATTCACTCCATCCTTGAGTTTAACCTCAGATATAAGAAACCTTCATGCCTCTTGAAGCTTTAAGGTTAGTGCTCGAGTTTCCAGATTGTCCTTCTGGATCGAGCCGAGAACCCTGGAGCTTCAGTGCTCCCCGCTGTCGTCGTCATGTCGCCCCGTAACACGTCCTCCATGAATTAAAACCTGCACGGTTTGTCCTTGAATTTCCCAGAGTTAAACACATACGTGTGCACCAAATGTATGTGCTCTGAGACGTGGCTAATGCTGTACTCTGCCTTCCGTCACTGGATATGTACACGACACGCACCTGCACCGCTATCAATCTCTTTAAGTACCTTAAGCCGTATGTAAATGATTGACATGCAACAGCACCTTGAGCTATTTGCGCTTTCTCATCATCACCTCTTAACCCTGCGTTCACACTAGCGAGCGGCAGGCGACGGTTTATTTTCTGCGTACGCACACGACACTGAGGCACGATTACAGCGACGACTGCGTACAGTGGGCTGAGATTTAATCATCCGCATATGTCAATTAGGTCTGATGTAGAAAAGCGATTTCTTGGACAGATTCCTTTGGTGCACATGAGACCACATTTTCACAACTCTCCACCTGACTCTTATAACCGGGGTTTCCTTTTACGCCGCCGTGTGCGACCTTTCATTAAACGTTTATCAAGACGTTCTAAAGAAAACGAAAGCTAGGAAGGAAGTAGCGGAGAAGGTTAGTGTCTCAGTAGTGTTTGTGGCTGGTGCGGTTAGCTTGCACTGCTAAACAACCCATTTTCACACCGATGAGCGCGTTATTTCATTTGTGGAACTAGTTAGAAGAGGATTTTCACAATTATTCACTTTATTCAAATGTTAGAATTCATTTTCAGTGCGTTATGAAGATAAGTGTAGACTGTAGAAAACTCATGCTGTAGGCTGCGATTCAGCTGCTACTCTTTCCAATCTGAACAAAAAAAATCATTCGTAAATGAATCACATAAATGAATCACTTGCATATGAATCACTTGCATATGAATCACTTGCATATGAATCACTTGCATATGAATCACTTGCATATGAATCACTTGCATATGAATCACTTGCATGTGAATCACTTGCATGTGAATCACTTGCATGTGAATCACTTGAAAATGAATCACATGAAAATGAATCACACGTAAATGAATCATACGGAAATGAATCACATGAAAATGAATCACATGTAAATGAATAAATAAATTAAAGACCAAAAAAAAAAAAACACCACCAACACTGGACGTGTAAGGTACACGCCCACCAGAGAGACCAGTAGCAGTCTCTCCACACCCACAAGCAAGATACTACAAGCAACTCACTGGTATGAATGCAGGGTTGGAGAATCGGCTGTTCTTTCTTCTTCTGATTTTAAAAAAAAAAAAAATTCTTCAGTTGATTTTATATTTTTACCATTAAGACCCTTTGTTTCCATAGCAACTACTTGTGTTTGATTATCCTACAGATATCCTACTTGTATATCTACAGTGCATCCGGAAAGTATTCACAGCGCTTCACTTTTTCCACATTTTGCCATGTTATAGTCTTATTCCAACATGGATTAAATTCATTATTTTCCTCAAAATTCTACAAACATTACCCCATAATGACAACGTGAAAGAAGTTTGTTTGAAATCTTTGCAAATTTATTAAAAATAAAAAAGCACATGTACATAAGTATTCACAGCCTTTGCCATGACACTCAAAATTGAGCTGAGGTGCATCCTGTTTCCACTGATCATCCTTGAGATGTTTCTACAACTTGATTGGAGTCCACCTGTGGTAAATTCAGTTGATTGGACATGATTTGGAAAGGCACACACCTGTCTATATAAGGTCCCACAGTTAACAATGCATGTCAGAGCACAAACCAAGCCATGAAGTCCAAGGAACTGTCTGTAGACCTCCGAGACAGGATTGTATCAAGGCACAGATCTGGGGAAGGGTACAGAAACATTTCTGCAGCATCAAAGGTCCCAATGAGCACAGTGGCCTCCATCATCCGTAAATGGAAGAAGTCTGGAACCACCAGGACTCTTCCTAGAGCTGACCACCCGGCCAAACTGAGCGATCGGGGGAGAAGGGCCTTAGTCAGGGAGGTGACCAAAAACCCGATGGCCACTCTGACAGAGCTCCAGCGTGTCTCTGTGGAGAGAGGAGAACCTTCCAGAAGATGAACCATCTCTGCAGCACTCCACCAATCAGGCCTGTATGGTAGAGTGGCCAGACGGAAGCCACTCCTCAGTAAAAGGCACATGGCAGCCCGTCTGGAGTTTTCCAAAAGGCACCTGAAGGACTCTCAGATCAAGATAAAGATTGAACTCTTTGGCCTGAATGGCAAACGTCATGTCTGGAGGAAACCAGGCAGCACTCATCACCTGGCCAATACCATCCCTACAGTGAAGCATGGTGGTGGCAGCATCATGCTGTGGGGATGTTTTTCAGCAGCAGGAACTGGGAGACTAGTCAGGGTCGAGGGAAAGATGAATGCAGCAATGTACAGAGACATCCTTGATGAAAACCTGCTCCAGAGGGCTCTGGACCTCAGACTGGGGTGAAGGTTCATCTTCCAACAGGACAACGACCCTAAGCACACAGCCAAGATAACAAAGGAGTGTCTACAGGACAACTCTGTGAATGTCCTTGAGTGGCCCAGTCAGAGCCCAGACTTTAACCCGACTGAACATCTCTGGAGAGATCTGAAAATGGCTGTGCACCGACGCTCCCCATACGACCTGATAGAGCTTGAGAGGTCCTGCAAAGAAGAATGGGAGAAACTGCCCAAAAATAGGTGTGCCAAGCTTGTAGCATCATACTCAAAAAGACTTGAGGCTGTAATTGGTACCAAAGGTGCTTCAACAAAGTATTGAGCAAAAGCTGTGAATACTTATGTACATGTGCTTTTTTATCTTTAATAAATTTGCAAAGATTTCAAACAAACTTCTTTCACGTTGTCATTATGGGGTAATGTTTGTAGAATTTTGAGGAAAATTATGAATTTAATCCATGTTGGAATAAGGCTGTAACATAAAATGTGGAAAAAGTGAAGCGCTGTGAATACTTTCCAGATGCACTGTATACCTAGAAACATTCTTTTTATCCCCAGCTCATGGTCTTGTGTCTGCGCTGAACACTTGTCTCATTCCTTTTCACCGTGGGTCAGAGGAGTAAATGTGTAATGCCTCCTCCCCCTCCCCCACCCACACACACTGTCTCCAGTGCCATGTTGTGCTTCTATCTTTTCAGTTCCTCCCAGACGTCTGAGGTGCCCCACCCTTTTCCCAGCCTCTCCTCTTCGTCTTCTCACCTCAGATCACATCCAGGGTTAGCATTTCAGTTGACTGTGCCGACCCCAGAACACGCAGCGCTGTGCTCGATAAGCTGTCGAGGCCCGTTTACGCCAAACGCGCGTAGCTGCCGCTCTCTGCTTCCGGCCTCATGGAGCCTCAGCACTTCGTCCAGTCCCAGTGTTCACACGGGTGATCGATGATTACTCTTATTCAAAATACAGCTGCACAATGCATGCAGCACGAGTTCTTATACAGCTGCTCTACACGTTTCTCATCAGATCTGTACAGCACTATTAGCGTCAGTAGTACACTCAGTACTACTCTGAAGTGACCGAGGGTTCCTGAGCTCCGGGGTGAGAGTGGCAGCTTCATAAAGTCCCTACAATGGCATGATATTCAAAGCAAATTTTTTATCCTGGACATATTACTTTTGTTGACATTGGAGTGTGGCATGGCATTTAGGTTGCGATGCATGTGCATTCCGACATGCCCCTTCCTCAGTATAAAAATAAAGTCCCGACGTGTTCCTGGGGACACCGGCCTTCCTCCCATGTTCGTCACCAGCGTGTGGCACAGCTCTGTAGCTTTGTGGTTATCACTAAAACGATACATGCTTATGATTTTTTCTTTCATGTGCAACTGTTTTGTTTTTTAACCACAGCGTGAGCTGCAAAAAGAAACTGATGACGTAAAGATGTGCCTGATTTTCTAGCACCTGAACTGAAGTGTTGGTTTTATGCCCCAGGAGTGAGCTGAACGAGCACCTGGACAGCATCGACAGCGGCTTGGAAAACCTGCAGGCGATCTTCAACGTGCAGTCCATCAACTTTGATTCCTCGCCACTCTTTGATGTGAGCGTCCTTTTGCTCCCTTCTGATATAATGTGTTACTGCTGTCATGTGTCTGACTTTACCGTTCTGTCTTTAGATCCGAAATCCATCATCCGTTACGTTCGAACAGATCGCATCGCGCCGAGATTCACGGCCGGTGGATTATTTATGTTGACCAAAGCGGCTCTGAGAATTAGGGGCCGGTGTGTATAAGCTGCTCAGGGTCAAACTTTGTTCTTAAGCACCAAAACGTGTTCCTAAGAAACAATGAAATTATGGCTGATTGAGACACGGTCACATCTGGACTGGTCACATCTGGCTGCTGTTCATTTAATTCAGGCGTTCCTACGATTTTTTTTTTTTTTACTTTTTCCAACCCCAAGCTTTGACCACCCTACACTTTTTATTCCATATACACACACTACTGGTCGAAAGTTTGTGGACACGCGACTGAAACGTTTCTCGTGATGTTAAAAACCCTTTTGATCTGAAGGCGTGTGATTAAATGTTGCTGCATTGCGATAGTAAAATAATCCATTCCGAGGTGGTGTGACACGACCCCCACGTCAAGCAGCATTGTTCTCACACCCGCGGCGCGTCTGATCTACATCCAGAAGCGACATCCGCTGGACAGAACATCAGCGCCGACTCGTCCCTGTCCACCAGGTGTCCGAGTCACAGTGTAAAACGTTCAGCGCTTTCATACACACTGACGAGCTCGGTCTCTATTAAAACCTCTCCTCTGTCATCGTGATTGTCGTGTGCTGAATCTCAACTCTCTTTTATTATTGTTATTTTTTAATTATTATTATTATTTTTTTTAAATGCACATTTTTACTCCCAGATTTTAACTAGTAAGATTTTCACTCTTTAAAAAAAAAAAAAAAAGTAACTTGTAGAAGTAACTGTATGCATACCAGCCCTGAGCTGTGTTCCCACAGACAGCTGATTTCCCATCTGATCCAGATTTACAAAAGCTGTGTAAGCGTAATAAGATTGTGCTTTTCATTTTTCTTATAAATATTTTGTAGATCTTCAGTTCAAACACCGGCGCTGACTTCGACTTGGACAGTTTGGCAACTGTAAGTCTGACTCTGTGTGTATGTGTATGTGTGTACCTTGTGATTTCCTTAATGTTAGTCTTTGCTTGATGGAAGTGTATGTGTTTTGATTATTTGGGGGTTGGTTCCTATAGAATTTGGGTTTCAGTGAATTATTTGTTTTTGAATGTGAATGTTTTAATGAAGAAATATATAATTAATCACTGCAAAAAAAAAAATCACCTGGAAGAAAACTGTCCTGCACCCAAAAAATCAATAATGGTACGTGGTGGCGGTTTCTTTTTCACTGAGGATCTGGCAACCCTGCTGTTTTAAACAGACCGAGCTCAGCCACCAGTTAGACTGGTAGGGGTGTCTTTCAAAATGATAGCGGCACACCATCAGACGCACTGTAAACTCTTAACTCGTCTGTCCTGAAGACTTCTGAGGGACGTTGCAAAGCGCCGTTAGAAAGCACTTGCAACTGAGACTCTTTATATATCGTTTATAGAGTACAAAATGTAAAAAAAAAAAAAAGTTGTGATGCATGTTTCAGTAGTTTGAAAATATGACCCCTGCACTTTTTAACACTTTTTAACACTCCCCCCTTTTTACAGTAAGGTATCAGTTGCTGAAATTAAACATGACCTGATGTCATTACAGATTCAGGAGTTGCTGTCAGAACCTGTGAGAGACACCGAGTGTAGTGACAACATTAAACCAGGTATGCTCCTTTAAAACTAGTGTTGTATGCTGCTGTGCTGCCGGAAATGTCCCAGGTCCTAACCCTGCTCTGTTATTTGTTTATTCGTTTCATTTTAAACGTGTTTGTTTGTTTATTTATGTATCTTGTTTGCCTTGGGAATCTTTGTTCTCTGCTTGAGTTATAGAGAAAACCGAACTATTTTATACGTCAGATATAACCAGCGCCGGTTCAGACGCGTCACATCCGTTACGCAAAAAAAAAAAAAACCCATCACGTTCCCAAAGTGATTCCCAAAAATCTTTAAGTCTCATTTGTGTTATACATGCGAAGCTTTCTGTGATGGTTTAAAAGGAGGAGGAAAAAAACAGTAGCTTAACAGTAACAAAAGCTCTCATCCATTACTCCGGAATTGCCCCACCTGCTGTTTTGTGTTATAGCAGTCAATTTCCCTCCGGTTGGAGCAGTTGTCTTCAAGTCTATTCTTCATCATCATCATCATCATCATCATCATCATCATCATCATCATCATCACCACCCAGTAGTCTTCCGATAAAATATAAGTGTTGCGTAGAAACGTAGTTCAGATCCCACTTATATGAAATGGTGTCCGTCAGCGGTGTTTTGTTTTAACGCTGTCCTTTTTTTTTTTTTTTTTTCTTCAATAACTTCTGTTTCAGTGTTTATGGTTCAGCTTGTCATCATGTTTTCTGCTGGTGTTTCAGGAAAGCAGTTGGTTCAGTACACAGCTCAGCCAGTGGTGGTGACCGACCCCATGAGCACCGAGAACACGGGCGAGGATCTGCCCAGTCTGCTCGAGCTGGACGGAGACTCTTATTTTAGCCCAGACCCTGCTGATGATCCTACCATCTCGCTCCTGACCACTGACTTCCAAACTACAATGCCTGGAGATCCCAAGCTATAGTAGAAAAAAAAAAAAAACCCAGCTTATTAAAAGGAATTTGTGTGTGTGTGTTTGGGGGTTTTTAATTTTTAATTTTTTTTTTTTCTGTCGTCTTTATCAATGTTAAAATTCCCATTTTTTCTTTCCTGGCCTGTCTGCTAATTTAAAATCATAACAGCACAGATTCAGCATGTCTGTATTGGTCATAAAATCAGTGCGCCGCACTCTCGTTTCATTATGTACCTCCGCAGCAGGCGAGGCGTTCCAGCCCTAATCTGGAATCCCCCAGAGAAGCTCAGCTCTGTCATGACAGGGGCCGAGCATACTAACCGAGGAGATGCGTTTATACCGACTGACTCGTTCATCTCTAGCAATCAGTTCAGGTCCGTAGAATATGAATGAATTGTGTACTAGGAATGTATTGATAACACACAGAACTATATTGTAGTTATATGTAAAGAAAAAGCATCTTCTACGTACACGAGTGCTTTGCTTGGTCAGATCTCTCCACACATTCGCCAGCAGCAGTGGGTCCTGAGTGGGGCTTTAACTAAACTGTATAACAGAACATATATTCTACAGATAATCTCAGATCAAGTAGTGTGTGTGTGTGTGTGTGTGTCTTCATTGAGCATGCAGAGTGTGTTTATTTTTTATTGGATTGGGTTGAGACTGTTTATCCCTCAGAGCACGAATGAAACGAGTGTAAATAAGGGCGGAGGTGACGGAGAAGAAAGCGAGCTCAAATTTCTCACCATTGGAAAGTCTACTGGTTTTATAGCTGAAATTGCAGCTTTGTTCGTGGGTCACGACATCAGGCTCAAGTGTCTACTTTGTTTATTTTCAGTTTATAAAGATGTGCGATGTTGTAGCACATAGGCTTTTCTGGCTCTTTGTTCTGTTTTTTTAGACACTGATGTACAAGTTCAGTCTAACCAGAGGATTAAAGCAGCAATGTCACTGTGTGATTTATATATATTTATATATATATATATACTCAAAATATATAAATACAGGTCCAAGACTACATGTTAGAGCTCAGTGAGGAGTTCGCGTTAATAGATGGATAGTTGGTCAAGTCCCACATCATTACCTGCTAGCTTCAAATTCAGAGTGTGTAAAGTGCATAATTTTATTACGTGTCTTTAAAAAAAAAAAAATCTTTAAAGGTGGCGCTTAACATTTGTGCTATGATAACACACAGCTACAGGACATCAGTAACTGTGGTTTAGGTTGAGCATACATGTTTAAGATGATTATATACATTAACCTGAATGTAGTTAATTATTGATGTGTTGTTAATTACTGGCTGGGCTTCTTCTTCTAATAGCAGTACTCTAACCACGACTCTGATATAATAACAAGACAATTCTACATGATCGGAGTGAGTCAGGATTGGAAATGTGTTTTAGTTTAGGTTTTGGTTTTTTTTTTGTTTTGTTTTTTTTTGTGGTTGGGGGTGAGGGTTCGTATACATCGCCCCCTGGTGGCTCTTATCGGTCCATCATTGCTCTCTGCTTTTCAAAAATGTGGTGTGAAGCCAACAGGTATATTATATATAATATTATATTATTGCTCATACAATAGTACAATCGTCTGGCTCAATTTAGTTATTATAGATCTATAATAGAGACACGGCTAAATTATTTTCTTACGCATGTGAACAATACTTTGTGTAAGTTTCCAATAAAAAAAAAATGTTTTGAAAGTATCTTGGTTGGAACTGAAGTGTGAGAACGCAGTCACGTGGTGTAGGACGACGCCGGTTTACGTCATTGAACGTCGGAACCTCGGAAGTTAAATCATACAGAGAAAGGAAGAGGTATAGCTCTCGCTACAGGTGTGTTGATGAACCTGAACAACGCCGTACCGCGATAAAGAAATGTAAAATGGCATGTAGTGTTAAGATTATTCTGTACCGGATTGTGGAAATGTTCGCTTTAAAGGTTTGTCAGTGTTTAGAGCAAAACATCAGCGTTTCTTTTGTCCAAGAAATGAAGTGCTACAGAAATTGCATCTGTTCTCATAGAAACAAATTAAGTAATAGATCAATAGATAGAGGTGGAAATGAATGGATTCTCTTATGGTTCCCATCCCCCCCGGTGCCTCATTTATCCATGGCCATTAAAAACGCTTGAGCTTGCCGTTCAAAATAGATGTTAAATTTTAATGTGATTTTCAAATGACATTTAGAAATGTACAATATATGACACTTGTAGAGAATATTGCTCGTGCAGCTAGGCGTGGAAATACAGCGAGACGTGAGAAAAGAAGTTCGATTTGAAATGTACGCTTTTAACACTTCCGGTTTAAAGGGCAGACTTTCTCCCTCTCCCCTCCCTCCACGATTAAATTCGTCCCTTTTTCATTAAAGACATTTAATAATGTGGCCGCTTAAAATTACAAACAGGTGCAGTAAAATGTTCGTTACAGCGTCGTCGTAATGTTTAAATAGTTAAACATGTAATAAAATAACAACTGAGGCGCATGAATCAAAGCTAAGGCTAGTGGCTGGGGTCGCTGTTCCTCTGCCAGGCCGACTGGTCCGTACACTGAAATCTGTAGCGCAGAAACTTCACGCGCGGCTTCATGTGAAAGTCAGCAGGTATCTTCCAGTTCCACATTTTCTGCACCTTTCAGGAAGACGGAATCCAGTTATTTCAGCTGATCTGCTTTATTCATGATCTTTTTTTTTTTTCTCTCCCCCCACCCCTTAGTAATTTTGTCCACGAGATGCGAGAGAGCTGCACTGCCTAAAGAGACTGTTTATAAACAGAGCTGGTGTAACCTCTACATCTTACCTCACTCTAATTTCCCCTCAAACAGCAGCGTGTCCAGCCGGGGCTTACTGTGTTTTCCCAGTCATGAAAATAATCCATCTTTAAGCTGATTAGTTGAGCACGTTTTTATAAGCCATACGTCTAATATTGAGTTTACTGTATACGACATTCTTGTTGGTTGTACACTTAAAAAAAACAACAACAACAACAACGTAGTATCATGATAGGAAGCTTTGAGACCCACCTTCAGGACCCTGACCAGATGTGTGGTACTGTTCACCTGCTGAAACTGGACAGAACAAGCAAAACCAGCAAGAGAAAAGAGCTATTGAGCATCTGTTTATACGTGTATTTAACCAGATTTGATCAATTATACACAAAAATAAGAAAAAATCATATGAAGAAGCTACAGGGGGTTGGACCCGTGGGGCGGGGCTGAACGTTACAACTTGGAGGTGATGAAGGTAAATGATGGAGTATTAATAATGTACGTACGATCAACACATTCAGGAGGGGAAATGTACGCTTTTGAACGGATATACGGTACATTTGTTCTCCCACTATATTGATGTTTACTCTTTTTTTTTTATAATAATTGAACATCTGCTAAAAATGAACTCTGCTTGCCTTCTTCATCATTTTGCACTAAACTTGTCTGTGAAAAAATGTACTCTTAATAACATCACTAATGCTTCTGTAGGGCCAAAGCCATTATATTTCAGCTCGGTTTATCTTCTAAATACAAGCCTTGAGGTCTAGGTGAGGACGAGTACTGTTCGGCTGTGAACTTCCACTAGGCTTACCAGCTGCTTGTGTCTGTTCAGTAGCACCAGGTTGGCCTGTGGATGGGAGAAGATTAGTATCATAACCGAATGTCTTTTATAAAGAATTAAATAAATGCTCAATATAGCATTTTATGATGTTTTCTGAGCTACAATCCTTTCTTTAACTACTTTTAAAAAAAACTTGAATAGACACTAAACTTACTTAGACCCCTGAGAGTCCCATGAGGTTCAGCTACAGCTGGAAAACAAATCACAAATTTAAAAGACTGTAATGTTTAAGGATAATGAGTCTTTATTGATCACATATCCACTACGGCAAATTATTTTCTTCACATATCCCAGCATGTTAGGGTCAGAGTGCAGGGTCAACCATGATACAGTGTCCCCTGGAGCAGAGAGGGTTAAGGGCCTTGCTCAAGGGCCCAACATTGGAGCTTCGTGGTGCTGGGGTTTGAACCCCCGACCTTCCAATCAGAAACCCAGACTCTTAACCACCAAGCCACCACTGTCCCAAAACTACCCCACCACTGCACCACCACTGCCCCACCACTGCACATTTATCCATGCTATGTTCAAACAGTGTCTCACAGACCAACCTGTTCCCGTAGCATCTGTCTGTGAGGAGACTCCAACTGGATCCCCTGTGACTGAATAGAGTGTTATTACCTCTTAACGGCGTACAACGATGAATGACCTAAACGTCACTGATACCCGTATGGTGTTTACTTTTGAACTTCACTTACCTATGAGCTCTGTCTGAATCACGCTACTGTGTGTCTGTGAGGCGTCTAAAAAAAAAAAAAAAAGAAGGGGTTTTGATAACGCCTCTATCCACTGTAAGAAGATTCTTACTGTCACCTTATTTGATGTCATTGCGACGTTTGAAAAAATCAGTGGAATATTGTTCAGTGTATGGAGCTAACTCACCTGTAAATCCAGCCCTAGTATCAACCATAGAATCTGCATTTGAGAAGGACAATCTAATTATGAAATAGCTGCATATGTGGGTGAATAGATCCATCAGTCAGCCTGCTGAAACTACAGCGATTACCTGTATGATTTGAGATTCCTTCAGTCACACCAGTGCTTTCATAGCCTGTGTGAGATTACTTTTATTAGTTATTGGAATGACTTTGTCATGCTTTGTGGCAGTAAACAACACATAAATTGTATCTGTTATGTATTTAACAGTGATCCTGTCGCCCCAGTATATGACAGGGATTATTATCGGCTAAAATTGAACTTGTTTTTATTAGGCACCACCGTTATTTTCAAACTCAAGGATTACCTGAGTTTTAATGATTATTTCATGACCTGGACAATAAAAGCAACAATAAATCCAATCTTTGTGCGATTAATTCTCTTTGAATAATGCCGACCAGCTCCTCTCGGCTTTCTGTCTCTACAGCTACATCTTTAACCATTTTCTGAAACTATACTTCGGTACGCGAGATTATATAAATGCGGCTCATCTTTTGTTCAGGATTGACCAAGTAACCGCCCGAAGGATCTTAAATCCTAAGACCATGCGATGTCAGAGAGCGGTTCAGAACTGGGACGGAAACAATAAGCAAGAACAAATACCCGTGAGCCCTTACACATGATTATTAGATCATGCCCAGTCATAAACCACAGAGCATGAAGTGAATGGCTTAAAAGCATATAAGTGAACATTACAGACCAAAAGCTTGGAACGACAACATTTTTGGAACAAACAGACATAACCCTTTAGATTTTCTTTCATGAGAAACCGAAAAACAGTATGCTTATCAACATACAGCAAAAGGGCTTTTAAAGTCTACAGTTTGCTTGTACAATATTATCGTCCCTACACGATATTAATATTACATTACCATGACTGTATGTCTGTATCCGATCCAGTGATGTTTATTGCTGATTATTATTATATTACCCGACCTCACGAGCCATTATGTATTTTGTGCAGGAGCGCCGCAAAAACGGCGGTCAAAAATACACCCAAAAGAGCAGGCTTTTTCTCTGCACAGTACAACGAGAGACGCCAGTCAACATAGGAATCTGAAATCTGAGCAGGTGATACAGACACTTCCTAGAAGCCCCGCCCCCTTCACCCATCTCATGTGCCCATCTCACTTACTTTCATGGTAAACGGTGTATGTTTTGAGTTTATTAATGTGTACATCATGTAAAATTACTGTATTTATCTATGGATGTTACCAAAAAAAAAAAGTCAAAACGACTCTTTCAGTTTTGCGCCAGAAGAGTTGCTAGGGTTCTCGACTACATAGCTGATGATATTACTAAATTACCCTGCTCTACGCGCCGTAAAACTTAAACGCTGGAAATGATTTTCTTTTCTTTTCTTAAGGAACCTGGACGGTTCATCACTTATTGTGATATTTTAAAATGGAAAATCGCAATCGGGGAAAATATCACTCAAGCTTACTGGGGTGACCGGCCACTTTCCACAGTTACACCTCATGTCGTTAAACATTTGGCCTGTAGTGCATGGGAGGAAATGTCTAGTCAACAAATACAAACCTAACGTATCTGCAGGTCTAGACGTGTAGATGGAATCACCCATGACTGAAACATAATAGCAGATAGTATCAATATCAAATGTGTGCTTCATTAGTTCTGCTTATACTTTGGCATCAGTTTGCATCCCATATGCAGAATCCTTAGCTTACTTGTTATGTCGATTTGTCTGTGTCCGTTGGTCACCGGTTCGCCTTCTAAACCTGCTAAACCATAACGCGACAATTTAATGCATACGAAATTAAATCGTTTCCTTAAGTCTTGAATACTTCTGATATAGCCTATGCTTAGTGTTCGTAAGATGAAATGTATAATACCTGTCACGTCCGCTTGCGTTCCCACACCTGCAGCACGTGATGTGACTGCGGCTTCCGCTTTGAGAGGAAAAAGTGTTCAAACTTCACATTGTGAATGGTCTTTAATGATACTGTAACTTCTAGAGGTAGCACGCACTGTACTGCAATCTATGGGTCGAGGGATAAACCACGCCGACTCTTTAACCTCGGCAATATTGAGCAGACTTACAGGGGATTTTGGTGACGGGGATAATGGTGGGGTCCTTAACATCCAGGGTTTCTGCTGAAAAACCAGTGGAAAAATCTGATCTGAGATCTGTAGCTGTTACTCCGAATCTTATTACAGATTTAAGCCTTAGCTAAGACTCTTTGGTATATAAATGATGAAAGAGGGGCACATTTATACGGGTGGGTTACTGAAAGAGTGCTATGGAGAAAGGTGACCGTCAACATTGTTGTTTCCTCTGCTGTGTGAACTCACCTGTGTGTGTGTGTGTGATGAGTCCATGGTGTTCACCTGCTGAGATGTGAGATATGCCAGTTAAACGGAAGGTTACACTTCTTTTTTTGTTTTTATTTCATTTCAAATGTTTTGATATTGAAACAGCTTCAGGCTGTTTAACTCCTGATTTATTTTCTATGTAATATACTGTGTATGTAACTCTCTATTACATTTTTAAATAAATGCAAATAAAAATTCATCATGCGGGCACAGAGGAGATCGTTCCGATGTGTGTTCCGTAGCAGTACAAATGCAGTACATTTTAGAAATTTCTTTTCACAAAATATGTCAACATCTCTCTGTGATGATATTATATTATGCTTTCGGAGATTAAATTATGCCTTTGGTTGTCTTTAAATCTGTGACTTTTTGGTCTGAAGTGCTGTTTTTTTTAGGTCACATACTTGTGTAAAGGTGGGTGTCGGTCCCAGAAGGATCGCCTGTACAAACGCATTACAACAGACCTGGCTTTGTACTTATTCTCTTTTCCAAACATTCATTATGGATTTGCTGATATGATTTTTGTTGATACCTTTGTGCAGGTCTGTAACCGGTCTGAGACGGCCATTGCCTGTAGGACATTGGAGAATGACAAAAATTCTTTTTAAACAATAATTTTGCTCAGTGACTTTACACTATTAAATATTTAACTTCAGTTAATCCAACACTACTGCGATGGATTGGCACTCTGTCCAGGGTGTACCCCGGCCTGTGCCCGAAGCTCCCTGGTATAGGCTCCAGGTTCCCTGTGACCCAGTAGGATAAGCACTATAGAAAATGGATGGATGGATGGAATCCAACACTAGATCTTGCTGGGATTATAGCTTACCATTTATACTGGGTGAATCAGCACCATTGTTTTCAGCACCTTCTGAGGAGCAGACACAGTAGAATTAGCTATGTCAAACCTAATCATTATGTCAAACATGATCACTATGGCTTAGTCATTAAAGATAGGCTCTTAATGTGATATGACTTCAAAGGTTGTACCATCCCAAACGCCCAGATTTTTTTTTTGTTTCTTTTGTTTCTTCCTATAGCCCTAAGCAAAAACATTTTGGATTGTTGCTGTTCATTTGGTGTTGAGGATTAGCATATCTCAGCCGCCGTTTTAAGGATATACCTGTCACATCTCCAGGAACGTTGTACTGAGCACCATTGTCAGAGGTCACTGAAAACATCATAATAATCATATTATAAAACTGACCACAGGCAACATCCTATACATAGATTTAGTCTTGTTTTAGTATATTTTGTATATAGCTGAACAATATGTTTACCACTGGCAGAAGCAACTAGCCCGTTTCCTGCAGACTGAGGAGCTGAATGTATTCGGGTGTAAGAATGGAAGATTTAATTATGCATAATTACAACGTATGAATATTTTGAACATCCGGGGTCCAGTTTCCCAAAGGCATTGTAAGGTTAAGATCATCTTAACTAGTAGAGAGGTGAGTTCAGTGTACCATCTAACAATGATCTTTGTGATGCTTTTGGGAAAATGAAGCTCAGAACATTATACAAACATGACAAGTTGGTGATGTGTTTGTGTCATCCTTACAAGCCCGTGGACTTATTATTATCTTATTATGATTCTCAATATTACACGCCTAACAAATCATTTTAGTTTTTAGGGAAAGCCACGAGAGAGATTGAGAGAAGAACTAATAGTGACAGAGTACATATATGGCATCAGAAAAAGCCAATACCTGGTCGAGCTGAACTGATAATGGCTGGCAGTCCAGGATCTAGTCCAGCACCTGCAAGAGAACTACTAGTGAGAAACAATGCAACCCAAATCTGATTCACACCACTTTCCTTAGGAAAGAATAACAGCTAACCTGCCAGATTGTTTTGGTGTGCACACAGGGACACTTACCTGTTGTCTCTACCTGAAAAGCAAGTCCCATGTGATCTGCTGAGATAGCATCATTGATTAGACATGTGAGCATACCATCTGAGGGAGCTTCGGTGTGGTCTGAAGGCATACCTATAGTGTCGGTGTAGGGATCCGGAGCAAAGCTATCCCCAATGCCACCTGCACAGAGACACCATGAGTGGGTTTCAGGGAGCGGAGGTACAAATGTCATTACATGCAGCTCTCAGTAGGAGCAAAAGCGATGCTCACCCATCAAACCAATAAGGAAGTCATGGCTGGAATGGTCTATAATACCTGCACAGTTAATAGACACAAAGTTAGAATCTGAAAGATGTCTCACTGGTGAAATTCATGCTGTTACACAAAATCAGTGAGAAATCCAGTGTCTCTAGCTCAAATGTTACAATATGCATTCTGCTAGAATACGCCACAGAGGTTATCCGTTCAAGAAGTTCAAGAGGACTTGCATACATTTGTACAACAACAATACCTGCGCCGCGTAGCAGCTGGACCGAAGTCCTCAACCATTTACATACCTGTAAATTCCAGATTGGAACCAAATGAGTCAAAACCACCTGGGAAATAAAACTGGTTACTTTGAGCTTGTCCCGAATTTTTCTCCAATCTGATATAACTGCAAACACGACTACACTACCGTAGCCGAGAAAACATTAACCGTTACATTCCGGAAGGACGTTTGAACAGGTTGAACGCATACCTGTCGAGTCTATTTGAGTCGTGCCCTCCATGAAGTTATTCATGCCTGTGTAAGAACCATCCGATGAGAAAGTCACTCCACAATTTAATCATGATTAGCCCATTATCACAAAAAAAAAATCAATAAAAAACTTTCGTGAAAACAATCTTGTAAGAAGATCATTAGACGATGAATGTTCTGAACATAGATGACAAAACTGGAAATCAAATGTTTAAATAAATCAATTCTGTAAAATCTTTAAGATCAGTAATTAATGTTCCCACCTGGGTGTCCTGTCTCTTGTCCATTGATGAGTTGTTTGTGTCCATTACCTGTGGTAGTAAATCTTAATCACAACTGGTGATTTGTTCTTGTGGCCAAGTTTTTTTATTATTTATTTATTTTTAAAATAAAAACAGAATTATTATACATAATATAGACATTATACCAAACTTCATACTCACCATTGGCCTCAGTCTCTGGTGTCTCTATTACAGACTCTGAGCCTGCATACATGGATAACAGGTTTTAATCGTCAAGTTAAATCTTTGATTCGGTGCCGTTTTCGCACAGCGTGACCTTACCTGGAGCTTCAATTTGAGATCCAATGTGAAGTGTCAGGCTTTCACCTAAAGCAAGAGAACTGCTTTACAGGATTGTTCTTACTATCAGCTTGCTGTAGTAGAGCAAAAAAGTCAAATGGCAAGAACTAATGCAATGCAATTTTGGGATCAATATTCTACATACCATTGTCTCCATATTCATGTGTAGGTAAATCTGTAGTTGCTGCTTCTGACCACATACACACACACACACACACACACACACACACACACACACACACACACACACACACACACACACACACACACACACACACACACACACACACACACACACACATTCAGAAAGAAATCTTAAAGGATGGCCTCTAGGACTGCAGTGAGGAAGGAGAATGATGTGAGCATGGTTCATCATACCCTCCGTTTGCGACTGGACTTCAGAGGAAACGAAAGCTGAACCACTCGTCTGTTCTGATGTAATCAGACTTGACACGTGGCTTGAAGACACTTGGCCTGATGACACATGGCTCAGAGATACTTGGCTTGGTGATCCTAATGAACAACAGAGATATGCTAATATCTCATATTAGGTACAACAAAACCTGGACAAATCAATCTACTATAATAATTTTTACATGCAACACACAATTAGATAAATACCATGAGAGACAGTGTCTGAGTAAGCAGTATCAGCTGCACCTGCAAAACATAAAACTCAGTGGAGTCTGTAGCGGGGCTTTATTAAGATGTAAAACAAAATTCTTAATAAAATTTGTAATAATTCTTAATAAAAAAAAAAATGTCATTACCAGGGACCTTTGACCCTGAGCTCCCATGACCAGCCACACTTAAAACAGCACCTAAAATAACAGTCTTACTCAGTGACACATTACAAAATACAACTACCGTTTTCAGTCTCGCCTCCAAGAGTCCATAAGAATGGATCACCTTTCCCAGTTTTGCGTACTTAATACTAAAGTGATTGTGTCTTTACAAAAATATAATAAGCATTTCATCTGTGTCTCTACTTCCAAGCCAATTCCCATCAATGTCCATTCATTACCAGGCATAGCAAGAAATGGAAAACTAATCTCCAACTTATTAAGAGCCCACCCCTCCCCCAAAACGTTCGAACTAAACGAATTCTCTAATTAACTTTGCATTTCACGTTTCTGTCATGTTTTACACCACTCTGAAGGACATCTGAGACAAACTCCAGCACATACATATGGTTATTTTGTTTACTCTTCAGATGATGACCATGTGTGTGATAGCTCGAGTTAACTACCTGTAGAAAATCTTACTGATGTGCGGACACCACTTTGCCCAGAGGGACTTCAGATAAGGTGAGTTCACTATTTGGTAAAGTTTAGGAAGCTTACCAGATCAATCAACGTTAGAGTGCGTTACCTTGAGAACTTGAGGGCAAGGCTTGGGAGTCTCTTCCGTTACTTCCTGTAACCACATAAGATATGTAAGGCCTGTTAGCGCGGATGTTTAACGACTGTTAGACATTTCCTTTTAGGTGGTTAAATAAAACTAATAAAACATCAATCTGTGCCTGACATGAGATGACTTTCATTACCATCAGCACCAGCTGCTGCTGCTGAGGAGCCACTTGATGCTGTAATGCAACAAGACATGAACTGTTTGAATAGAATATGTATTTAAATATCAAACCTACAGATTTACAGATTTACACTAAAGTACATATCATAAGTACATATTATGAGATTATGAACAACTCTAACACTATCTAACACTTGATAAAGCTACAGAGTAGAACCTGATCACTATAATTATAATATAGCTAAGGAGATTTAACTCCCCAGTGTACCTCTATTTAAACCTCATGTTTATTTCAGACAGGATTCCTCACCATAAATCCTCGGTTAGCGGTTTTACCAAAGAATTTCATTAGGCTGTCTTTGATTGGCTGAAATGTAACTTACAGATAAGGCTTGTCTGTGCAGCACCCGCTCCATTCACTTTGTGACCTGAGAAATGACAAGATGTAGTCTCTTACACTCCATTTCTCGGAATGCTAAAAGTACATTTTAAAAGACATGGGGTCACTGAGTTTCTATCAGACTCACCCAGGACCTTTTTGTCACTGAATACATGAGAAAATTGGGCTAATGGACTTGTCTCTTAGGTTAACGAATAGTGTTTACTCTCCTTACCGTTTGGAGGTTCGCCCACCGGAGAAGTGCCAGGTAGAACAGTCACACCTTGAAGAGAACGAGTCCTTCATTGCAGGCAAGGTTACAGTCCACTGAAATACCTCTCAACCATATGTAACTCAAAGCTTCCTTTGAGACAGATGTGTAAACCTCACCAGACTAATTTCAATTTTCTGATGCATCAAGTAATATGCAGGCTTTCCTTTAGCTTTTGGCATAGTTGTCCACATACCTGAGCCCTAACCAGATTAAAGAATGATTGACTTTGCCCACTCGGCAGTAAAGGAAGCTTAAGCTGTGCCCACTGAGCTGCTTTTCACAGGTGAGGGGGTTTAGTGTTCTCCCAAATCCCAAAGAGATCTGTCCCCAAAGCTAAAAAGAGGATTAGCATCATCTTACCAGGGCCCTTGGGCACCATTGTGGCTTGCTGGGCTCCAGCTCCTGTTGAGAAAAAACCCAGAGAAACAAGAAACATATCCTTGAGGTTCCGCAAGATCAAATCTTGTTCGAGCAGTTGGTTTGGTTCTGGTCGGGTCAGTAAGCGCAGGACAATGCCACTCTGTCAGACTTACAAGACCTTGTGCATTTTATGTAAGGACAAAAAAGCAAACCTACCTAATTATGTATTTTGGAGTGTATTATGAGTGTTTATATGTTGCTTATAACTGGTTTTATGTTTATTATGCTTATTTTAGATACGATACTCAAAATGTCTCACTTTTACCAACATACAAAATTGCTTTTTTAAAATAGGTTTATATGTGAATATCAGTCCCTGACTTAAGTGTTCTTAGATTATTATGGTAAGACTTTACTATGAGGTCCACAAATATGAAACATAGTAATAATTGACTAACGTTGTAATAATGATGAAATAAAACATGCACTGTTCCTTAGAGTACCAGGAAATATTGAAGTGCATATATGAACAGCGTCTGAGTCGTAAGACTAGCCTTTAATAATGGTAATAGTTAAATAGTAATACCTTGTTAAGTCATTTTACTAAATCAATACCATGACTTGCAGAATTAATTAAGATAATTTACATTATTAATATTATTAGTTATCTTTATGTTCACTGGCACCCTGTCCAGGGTGTACCCCGCCTTGTGCCCAATGCTCCCTGGGATAGGCTCCAGGTTCCCCGTGACCCTGAAAAGGAGTAAGCGGTATAGAAGACGGATGGATGGATGGATGGATGGATCTTTATGTTCACAATGTAGATGAACCCAAACTAGACTTTTGAAGTAACTTGGGACAGTTTGAAACCAGCACACCAACAAGTTGCTGATCAAAATCAACCCATTTCTTGGAGCAATGTTATAAAGGCATGCAAGGAAGCAAAATTCTCTACCACACTGCACACGGTAGGACTGCGACATGCATATCAGAGCAGTTCTTCAGGCCAACGTAGGGTTATGTGTCGAACTGGTTTTCATAATCTACCTTGAAATAGGGTTTATTTAGAAATATGTAGGAAAGCGAAAACTTGAAAAAAAACTCGGGTTAAACTACACTTCCTGCAAACACACACTTCCTGACATAAATTATTTATTAATACGTCGTTATATTCATTAGCAGAATTAGTTAACTTGGTGTTAATACCTGACTATTAAAATTATTAATGGCTAGTCATGTGACTCAGATATGCATAATGTATATGCTTCATTATCTCCTGATGAGCGCATGCTTTAATTCATCATCAAATACTCCTTAGTTAAATATTAATATATCACGTATTTGTGGGCCTTATAGTAAAGTTGTACCGTTCTTTTTAGCTAGTCATCATTATTAGATTTCAACACGCAAAGGATATTATGGATACAAAGCCAAGGTGTAAGGTTGGCCTATTAAACCATGGGTGAAGTTTTTAATTTTGGTGGTAAGTTGCTAACTTGTCACCCACCCTTCATATGTTGACCTTTGGAGTCATCATCATCTGAAAAGAAAGGGGAGATGGATACAGTTTATAACAACTGTTCACAAGTCTTTCACTTCTCCGAAGAGTTCTTCTTCAGTTTATGTTTTCTTCCTGATTCACTTTTTCGCCACATAACTTGTTTATTTAAAGTAGTAAAAAAAAAAAAATAAGGTATCCTCTGTGATACCCGTGCTGGTCTCATAGCATTACAAACGTACACATTTTGTATGGTGTTGTTTAAATTCTTGTTAAAATATTTAGGATATTTTTTTTTTTATCTTTATAAGGTAACGTGGATTAAAACCACATTTTAGGATGTTATATAAGTTCATCAGAGATGACTGTCTGCAGATGTCAGTCACAGTTTCATCCTTAATATTATTGCTATGTTTATTGTTGTAGCTACATCTGCACTAATTATCTTCACTTTATATAGACATACATGTGTGATTACAGGACTGTTTGTGACTTTATATAAATATTTTTCTTCAGGATAAGCCAATTTCCCAATTTCCAAATTGTTTGTTTGCTGTACTGAGTGTGATGCTCATCACACCAAAAATGTATTTTCATTTCCTACCCTCTTCTTCCTCCGAGAGCTCTTCCTCACCCTCCTCTGCTTCAAAATCATTTTCCTCTGGGTCTTTGTCTGGAGAGAGAGAGAGAGAGATTCATGGATGACAGATTAAATAATTCAATTTTCTTGCATGGGACCATGAAGATGGACATAGGAATGCCTATGAAGAACATCATACCTTCAACAGGAGCAGCTGAAACTGCTGTTGCCAGAAAGACAAATGCTACTGAAGCAATGAAAAGATTTCTGTAAAAGTAAAACAGCTTATGTAGGATATAATGTAAAATAAATAAATAAATAAATCTGACACAACAAACAGAACATTCACAGGATTCACCATACAAAAAAAGCATCTCTGCGTAGATATGTTTTGTTTTAAATTATGATCGAATATCCTTGCCTATCACATGTAATGTATGTTATGAAAAGCTTGCATGCTATTTCAATATGCACAGAGAGTAAAAATATATGTGTGAAATCAATATAACGAGAACTGATTAAGAGGCCACACATCCTCGAGTCATATTTTGTTACTATATGTGACCGACTTTAAAAATGTTTTTTTAAATATCAGGATTGCTTCAAAGCACATCGACCACAACAGACCACATTCTGAATTTCATCCCAACAGCATGCAATATTTTATTCTGAGATTCATAGCTGTATGTTATACATAACCAGTAACCTTGCTAAACACTATAACACTCTGTTTGAGACATCATACATCATTACATATCGTTACCACTTGCCTATCTAGTATTTTTTATTGTCGTTGTTGCTGATTTGGTGCTAAGTTAGCATTAAGAGAAATATTTACCAATGTATTTAACATTGACTTACCGTGACAACATCTTTAGTACAGGTCTATGTGGGAAATTCAAGAACAGACATAGAGCAAGAAGCACACAGGGTTTTGACTTCCTTATGCTTCAGTGGGCACAAATATTTGTTTTATACCCTCCCATCCCCCATCTTGGTAAGGGGCAGGACTTTATTTCTAACCCCAGCCCTTATCAGTCAAGCTACTCCCACTATTTTTGCATGAATTATCCAACAGTAAAAAATATTTGATGACATTTGGGACAAACATTATATTTCCCCCACACAGGCCTGTGAATTATTTAACGTTTTGTACTACAGGGTAATAAACTGCGCAGATTAATGGAAGACTTCTAACATGGATGAGATCAGTTGGGGAGCGCTTCCAGTCAAGATAGAGCACAGCCGATCTTCAGATAAAGCATCACCTCTCTCTCTCTCTCTCTCTCTCTCTCACTCTCTCTCACTAGCTCCATCTCTCTCAGATCCTACTGAAACACTGTCATTGTGTCGTTGGAACAACTCTGGAAGTTGTACAATGAATGGATTGCAGAAAGTGCGCCTGTTACTCTTAGGTGACCTTGTTAGCATGACCTTAAATTACTGATTGAAGACCTTAAATAGCTGATTATCCAATAGCTGCTTTCTGTTGGATCCAATCCTAGACTTTTCCTGGACCCATTCTCTTTTTCATCATTTGTGCTTGTACTGGTCAGCTGAGTATTCTTATATAAAGATGGTATACTGACTGACTTATAAGTCAAAGGGCCTTAAAGATGTTTTTCTATATGAGGGACAACTATTCATATGCGTTAACAGTATCCGTGCCTGTGTAAGTTTAAGAGGCTTAATGCATTAATGCTGCTTTACTGTTACTGAATACCTGCTGTCTTGGAGGAAGATTGCATTCCCGTTCTGCTTGCCAGTTGTCATCAGTAACAGACAAGCCTTCTGCTTTAGAATGTAATTAATGAGAGCAGGCACACATACTTATTCCTTTAATAAACTCTCTTCGGTGAGCCACATTACCTTAAACAGGCTGTCATTGTTCCATTTTGAAACATAATACTCAATATCATTTTACACGTTTGTGTTATGGGTAAAATATTCCCATCTGTTATCATACTCAACCCTTTTCTCACTGGTTATCAGTTTGCTGTGAACTGACTAAAGCCTGACTGAGAGGTTTCCTGTCACTACAGTTGTTTTGAACCTCCATACACAAGCTGTCTTTAGAGTAAACTGTTTCTTTGTAAATGAGAGCTCCTGTCTGCCCCACAAGATTAAAGGACCAGGTTCAGAGGTGAGGATGTATAGAAAGGCTACATTATTACATGCAAGAGGGGTCTACTGGTCATCTTGCCAAGATTTCTCTTAGCCAGATTTGTGTCCTATGCCTCTCCGGCTTCCTGCAGGCCTGCCCGCTCCAGGACAATAGCCCTCTGTAATGTGATGAAACCATAGCAGCTTTGGAACCTATCTTGGGTGATGAGATTAGATCCAGAATCCTTGGTGCTGGTTCCATCCAGTTTGGCTGAGGTTAGGGGTCAGGCACTGAGGTTATGTCTTTGCTGTTCACAGAGAGTTTGGTGTGCCGTGTTGACAGAATTAGGGGACAAGAGATGTGCTACAGGGAATTCGCAGTTGGCAAATACTTAAATCACACAACAAGGCCAACAAGATGCCACAAACCAGTATTAAATTTACATGCCGAAGTACAACTTGCTGGGAGAACGAGACACCGATTGAAGAAAATCCTCATGGCACATGTCTTTTTCTCATGCATGCAGACTCTTTCTATCTCAAGCTCTGTTATAAACTTTCTTTTATCGTGGTGCTCACGAGACAGATTTGCTCCTCCTGAAGGGGCTGTTTTGCTTAGAAACAAGAGCTCCCTGAAATTATGGGACGAGTGGTATTTAAGTCCCCAGACTATTCAGTAATTAATCACTCTGGGAGGAACCCAATCTGCAATATTGGTGGACTGAGGGGATAAGTGTGGACAGACTACAGGTGGACATTACGATTAATCAGAGCATCAGCTTGGTTTCCTGTTTCCTCCATCACATCTCACATGAACTCTCAATGCCATTATTAAAGTGTCAAAGCTCGCCTCATGACAGTGTAACCATCCAAGTGTGCTGTTCTGAAAAGGGAAATATTCTCTACATTTCTGCAGCGCATACGAAATAAAATAAAATAAAATAAAGTGTTAAATGATATTATATAAACTCGATATAATATTACACAATACAATATTATATAAATATATATATTTAATGGATTTTGCGATCCTTCATGTGGATAAACTGCCCCTAGTTAAATTCAGTTTTATTTGTAAAGCACTTTTTATTAGTGAACTTGTGCACTTTTAATCATGAGGAAAATCATAAAATACTGCTTGGGCTGTGCACTCTTAGAAAAACAATAAAGGTTATATTTTATGCCATATTTTATGCCAATCTTATGCAGGGACACCAGAGAGCCTACATTCTAAGCAGATCACCATTTAGGGACCTGAAAACCACATACTAAAACCATATACTAAAACCCATCGAGCAACTTTTTTTTCTGAGAGTGTAGTTTGTGCTGTCCTGTAATTTTGCTGATATTGAAAAGAGCAGTAGTGACAGTAAGCCTGCCATTATATGAAACTTTTAATAACACTGTTACCTTATTTATCCCATAATATAAATTTAAATCCCTAAATTTGTTGTAGTTAAGACACATGCCCTGTCCAGAAAAGGCTAAATTACAATACATGCAAAAAAAAAAAAAAAAAAAAAACCCTGTGAAATAAGTGTCACTGAGTATGACTGAGAACCTGTATGTAAGGTAAAGGTAAACCTTTTCTCACAGATATCAGTCCCAGGACAAGAGCAGACATTGAAAACCTCTTACACCGTAAATTAAAGTCTAATATTTCAGAAAAGTTTCTCGTGGCCTTCCTAGCCTTTTTTGACTCTTTGGGAAAGTGGGTCGCTGTAGGCTGGGGCATGTAATACGTTTCCAGGGGGTCAGGCTTCATTGGCGGTCTACATTTGGAAATTTACTCTGGTTCTTCACTGGGCTCTCTGTACGTCTCTGGTTGTGGTGAGATGGCTGGCCACTTGTACTGACTGGGAAATGGGTCTTGACTAAGCTGGCAGGGCATAGGCTCTTTGTTTCTGAGCTGTTTAGTTACTTTTGTCTGAGGTACTCCTCCTTCCACCTCCTCCTCTCCCTCCTGCCGTACTTGAGTACCAGGCTTGGACCACCAAGTTTAGCTGAAATGTAATGTGAGTCTGAGGCCCCTGCTCTGAGGACCATTTAGAGGCACACATAAAAACGCATTTTATAGAAAAGAGGTCAAATGATCTCACCTGCTGTGTGACTTCAAGATAAAAAAAAAAAAAACCTTAGATAATGCTCTTTTTTGCTCTTCTTGGACCTGTTGAAACGTAAGATTATTTCTGTGATCTGATAACATTCACCTTCAACTGCAGGCATGTGGACCCCACTTGAGCAAGTGTTTATCATATGCACTTACAGGCAACCAGTTACAAGGTAAGCCCACCCAGACGAGAGCAGGCCTTTTTAGCAGATTTGTAAAAAGTAGTTATGAGGTTCTTGAATAAATCATGCTTTTTATTTTATTTTTTTTAACAAACAGTATGTCAAGAAAATAGTATTAGTATAGTATAGTATGAAAATAAATAAATGATCTATCTATCTGTCTGTCTATCTGTCTATCTCTTAAATGCTTGATTGTATTGAGATCTGAGCATCACACTACCTCCACCGGCTTGCCTTCTTTTCATAGTGCATCCTGGTGCCGTGCCATCTCGTACTCAGGTAAGCGATGCACACGCACCCGGCCTTCCACATGATGTAAAAGAAAATGTGTTTCATCAGACCAAGCCACCTTCTTCTGCTGCTCCATGGTCCAGTCCTGATGCTCATGTGCCCATTGTAGGTGCTTTTGGCAGTGGACAGGGGTCAGTATGGGCACTCTGGCTGGTCTGCAGGTATGCAGCTCCATATGCAGCAAGCTTCAATGCACTGTGAGTTCAGGAATAACGAAGCTGGAGGCAGGCTTGGAACAACTCAAAAGGCACTTTATTCTTTATCTTTTACATTTGCTTTTTCAGTGGTTTTATTTTAGAAGCACACACATGCATGCACACACTGCTCTGTGCTGGCTGGCTCTCTCTCTCTCTCACTGTCAATTTGGCTCCTATGGGACACAACTGAAAGCACAAAGAGACACAAACAAATCAACTTCCACTAATTACATGCAGGTGAGAATCATTATGTCACCTGCCAGTTCAACCTGCCTCCTCTCTGTCCACAGCTGACACTCAACCATTACACTCACTGCCACGTACCACCACCCTCCGACTTAGGCTGGGGAGGCATCTGGCCTGCAGCTGACTCCCTGCTGGTAGGAAAGGTAATCTGCCACCACTGCCACCACCTCCGGCATGTGGGCCACCCTGAACCTGAATGGCTGAAGTACCAGATGCCAACAAGTGATCCAGAGGTTGGCATCCTTCATGCAGTGGAGCCATTGAAGCCATGGGCATGATCAGAACACAGATTGAAAGGGTGCCCCAGTAGGTAGAACCAGAGGGTGAAGACCACCCACTTGATGGCCAGACACTCCTTCTCGATGGTGCTGTACTTTGTCTCTCTCACCGAGAGCTCTCCCTCCTCCACCGGGGACAAAATGGTTCCCAGCCCTCTGTCCAACAGTCTGTAGAACAAAAGAGAGAGAAAAGTCAGGTGAATGCAACAGCAGGCCTCCCAAACAAAACTGCTTTTACTTGGCAGAAAGCCTGCTCGCACAGCTTCATCCACTGGACTGGATCTGTGCCCCCTAGTGAGGCCTGTCAGCGGACTGGTGAAAATTAGGTACGAAACTTCTATAGTAGCCAGTCAGACCCAGGAACTGCCTCACTCCCTCTTTTTTTGGCCTTGGGTCTCGGGCAGGCTGCAATTGCCACTGTCTTATCAATTTGGGGTTGCACCTGTCCAGGACTAAAGTGGAAGCACAGATATCATACTTCACCCACCCAACTGCACTTCTTTGAGTTTGCTGTGAGTCTCGCCCATCTCAATGCCTGTGTTAAATTCCGCTGCCAATCAATACTATAAACGGAGTGGAAAAGGCAATTTTTCACAAGATATAGGCATCAAGGGAATCTGCCAATACCGCTTAGTTAAATCTAGTGTTGAATAATAGCAAGCCACGCCTAGCCGATCAAGCAGTTCATCAATGGGAGGCATTGGATATGCGTAAAATTTAGACACTACATTGACTTTTCTAAAGTCCACACAAAAACAGACAAACCCATCGGCCTTGGGCACGTTGGTGCAACGGGGTAGAGGCGAAAACACATCAGAAAAGTTTACCTGCATCCTGGCAACCTGTGCTGTCAGAGAGGTGGTCTCCACAGGGGACCTGGGTGAATTGGGCCTCTGGTCCCAGCTCCTCCCTCTCAAGGACCACCAGAGCCAGAGCCACAGGAAATGCCTCTCTCCACAGTTTTAGGAGGTGGTATATTTTATTGCGGTGGTATATTTGAAGTGCATTGCCTAAATCTGTTCACCTGACCTCACTGTTAACTTCTCCAACTCGTTGTGTGACTTCAAAGGGTCTTTGCCACTTCATGAGTAATATAGAGCTTGACATGGGTAGTAAAACGAGCACTTTAGAACTTATGAATGATATTTTTAAGCTTCTGATTAAACCATTCGACCAGCCCATCCATCTGTGGATGATAAATGCTGGTGCAAATCGATTTAATTTCCAATCATTTGTAAAGATTGCGATGTGTTCATGACATGTGCCCTGATCAGTCAGGATCTCTTTCGGGATCCCCACCAGGAGATAACACAGAAGCGTGCCTCCACAAAGCAACATGCTCATTACGCAAAGGCACTGCTTCTGGATATTGTGCTGTATAATCCACCAGGAATAACACAAAGTGATTTCCTTACCTGCACCTTTCTAATGGCCTGACAAGGTCGATGCCTATTGTTTCTAAAGGGACCTTTTACTGGACACTAATAAATACGAGCTGTTAGAAGGTTCCCGTGCCCAGACATGGGATTAACACCCTTTGCTCCAGGGGGCGCCGTATCATGTCTGACTTTGCGCTCTGACCCCAGCTTCCTGACATGCTGGGGTATGTGAAGAAAAGAATTTCACTTTGCAGCAATATATGTGTGATCAATAAAGACTCATTATCCTTATCATTATGATGAGCAATGTGGAACAAAATTTCCTAGTGGCTCTTTGGGACCAACAACTGAGTTATCTCTTCCTTAGTTTGAGTGTACTGTGTCACTCTATATAACCTATCTTTAATAACAGCAAAGTAGACGAAGGAGAGCGAAACATTGGGCTCAACTCGTTGACCATCAATTACTTTCACTTGGTTGAAAGCGTGCTTGAGGATTTTGTCACGTGTCTGCTCCAAATGGGAATCCCAGAGGAAATCTCCATGTTTTGCTGACGTAACTGCACAACATAATCAAGAAATAAGCATCGTACCTAACACAAAATAAAACAAACCTGTCATGCCAGTGTCTATCTCCCACTGTCATGTTTTGCTTTGAGATCCTTTGGTAGTCCTGAGTCCCTTACTTATCCACGAGTGCACAATTGGCTAATTATTGAACTTTGTAAGGTAGGTCCATGATATTCAAAAACATCAGAGACAAGATGGTGGGGAAGAGAAGGGATGTACGCTGTGAGCTACAAATTAGATTAATTTTGGAGAAAGTCCACTCACACTTGTTACGAACCTGGTCTAGGTCGGGCCGCAACATACAAGGAAAAAAATAAATAAAAGAAAATGGGTTGGCGAGACCAAGATGGCGTTTGTGTTGGTTTGTTTTATTCTCCTAAACGGAGCACCTTTTATACACACAGTGGTCTTAATTGTCAGAAGCCGGCCAGGCCGAAATTATACACAAAAATTCCCTCTAACTTGACCAAAGAAAACTAGCAAACCTAAAAGACAAGGAAACAAAAATACACCGTCTTCCCTCACTCCCTTGCTAACCCAAAAGATGAATCAACAAAAATGGCGCCGACTTCCTACAAACCACTCCTAACCGTGCACTATTTACAAAGGTGACAGTGTGTTAAATAACAAAATACTATATACACACACACACACACACACACACACATATATATATATATATATATATATATATATATATATATATATATATATATATACACATACACATATCAGGGTATCACGTGACTCGTAATGGGACAGAGCATAAACAAAGTCAAAACAGGCATAAGGTCATACACAGGCGAAATGCACTTGTCTCTACACACAACACAAATGGCAATGATCTGCCCTGGGATGAAGACTGACGGGGCTTAAGTACACTTCCGGAAACGTGCCGACAACCAATCCCGTCGCACCAGGCTGGAGCAGGTGGGAACAAGACGTGATCGTCCAGTAGCAAGCCGGAACGTGACACATGCAGTAGGCGGGGTCTAGAGAGGAGGGAGGAGACAAAAGAAAACCCAGCCCACCACCGACACACAAATGGCACATAGAGCAAACAGAAATATACTGAATAACGTAACACACTCCACTCGAGATTGGTATAGTATTCACGATAGCCAACAACTGCCTCAGTCCTTCTGGAACGTTTTATGTATTTGAGTCCCTGTGCTCCCTAAAATCCCGAATGACTGTACATGGGCTGTTCACTCTATTTAAATCCTGGCAGTCAGTCTCATTTTCAAAGCCATCTGCTAGCATCTCTTCTACAATCATGCTAGCATTATCACCAAACTGCTTCATCAGTGACCTGCTGCCACTCATTCTTTTGGACTCTTGGACCTTTTTAGCATTTTGCTCCATTTTATCGTTGTTATTGTTTGTGTTCTTAAAAAATGTTAATGATAACTGCTTTCTTTTTGCCATGAAATACTCTACATGACTCATGCTACATGACTGCAGGCTTTGCTTCGTGACAACGAATCCAGGTGAGCTTTGAGTAGTGGTAATGTAAGATTAGCATTTTTATTGCAGTTTTTTGTTGTTCTATTTTACTTTTGGTGAATTAAAAACAGGGATGGGGAAGATGGGGAGAAAGAGAGAGAGTGAGAGAAGAGGGGTCACACCACTCCAGCACCACAAGGTTGACTACTCCTTCAGTCATGCCCCTGTACCAGCAGCCATCTTCAGCAGGCTTCCTGGAGCTGCTGGGTGAATGTGAGTGGATGGACACAGGTGTCAGTGAGCGGAAATGTTGACTGTGCTGTTGAGGGGTGTAGCTGACCAATTCCAAAATCACCCACTTCAGGGCCGGGTACTCCAGCAGAGTCAGCATGGGGAGCTGTTGGGCCACAAGCTGGGCTTTCCCAGATAGGAGTGCCAGTAAGCAGGCTACCCAATGGGCATTGGGCCAGCCCCACGCTTCTGCAGCCCAAAACAACTCAAACAACTTGAGGAACGCTTCTGGGTCGTCCTGTGGTCCCATCTTTGTGAGGGTGATGTGGGCCCTCCTGCCTGTTAGACTAGGCTCTGGAGCACCTACTGGTCCTCCATCTGGGCTTCAAGCAGGACCTGGATGCCCTGCTCCTGGTATTGTCATAGCTGCAGAAGGGCCTCACACTGGGTCTGGTGGAGTCTGGTCTCAGCCAGTGGTGATGACTCCATGACAGCTCTGTTTCCTCAAACCCAGGTTTCAGCACCAGTGTAACACTTCCCAGGTTTGGGTAGGGAATGTGGAAGCTGGAGGCAGGCTTGGAACAACTCGAAATGTCCTTTATTTTTTATCTTTTACTTTAGCTTTTCAGTGGTTTTGTGTTATAAACACACACACATGCGTGCACACACATGGCTCTGTGCTGGTTGGCTCTCTCTCTCACTCTTACACTGGCTCCCACGGGGAACCACTGAAAGCAGAAAAAGACACAAACAAATCAACTTCCACTGATTACACACAGGTGAGAATCCTCACACATATTACCTATCGGTTCAACCTGCCTCCTCTCCGGCCACAGCCGATGCTTGACCCCACTGTCAAACTATCATAGCCAGCAGTAGATTTTTCAGGAATTTATGGTGCAGTAGCTCTTCTGTGGGATGGGACCAGATGTACTAGCCTTCTCATCACACACACACATCAGTGAGCCTTGGGTGCCCATGACCCTGTTTGCTGGTTCACTGGTTTTCCTTCCTTGGACCATTTTTGGTAGGTACTAACCACTACATGCTGGGAACACCCCACAAATAGTTGTTGGCTATTTGGAGATGCTCTAACTCAGTCATCTAGAAATCACAATTTGGCCCTTGTCAGAATCGCTCAGATACCCATTTTTCCACATCAACTTCAAGAACTGACTGTTGACTTGTTGCCTAATATACCCTTTGACAAGTTCCAAAGTAACAAGATAATCAACGCTATTCTAGTATAATCTAGAGGAGGTGCATAATATTGTCCACCTAGTTTTAGAGCGACACTGGCAACATTGCAATGAATATCTCATTATTATATAACAGTACTTATTTAGCCACTCTCCATGCATTAATTGTCTCAGAATTTTTTCCATTTCTCTATCAGTATCAGTTATTATTATTATTATTCAACAATTGAGGTTAAATATGCCCTATTGTAGAAACTGTTTTGGACTGTTTCTACTGATATGTTCTCATTCCAACTGAAAAATTCAGCTAACTCTTTTGCAATGTAATAATTAAGTGACGCAGAAACAGCTACTCAGAGTTAGAAAATGTTCAACTAACTCCAAATCAGACTTGATTTAATGGGTGTGGTTGGTTTTCCTTTTGAGAGCACATTTAAATCATGTAGTTTTACAAGAGTTTAGCCATTCATGACCAAAATTGACCAGAAATACCAGAATGTCTGAATGTGAAACTAACTTTACTGCAGTAAAAGAAACATGACATCACCCAAGTATATCTAAATCAAACCTCTGTATAGCTCACACAACATACTGTGATATGGCTTGCTAACAAACATCAACGTGGCCCACTGAACAAAAGCCATGATATAACAAGTCCAAATAAAATCCTTAAAATCCTAAGACGTTACCTTTAAGTATCATATCACAGCAAACCAGCGACTCCATTTCCCAGAATGCACCACCAAATACAAACATGGCTGTAGAGAACTACACTTCCCCATACACACACACGCACACACATTCACCTTCACATGCTCAGAGATATATTCACACCAAGGGAAGGTACAGGTGGTGGTGGACTGGCCCACTCCACGAATAGTCAGGGATTTACAACGATTTCTGGGCTTCACCAACTTCTACTGACCTTTTATCAGAGGTTTCAGCGCCATTGCACACCCTTTAACGTCCCTGCTGAGAGGCAAGCCAAAACGATTGCCCTGGAATCCAGCCACCCAAACAGCATTAGATCAACTCAAGAAAGCCTTCACCACAGCTCCCACCCTAAAGCACCTGGACCCTTCCAAGCCCGTTGTCGTGGAGATTGATGCACCGGAGACAGGAGTGGGAGCTATTCTCTCTCTGACGTTCGGAGATGAGCCCAAGTTCCATCCCGTGGACTTCTTTTCCAAGAAACTGTCTCCAGCTGAAGGAAACTATGATGTGGGAAATGGAGAACTCTTGGCAGTCAAACTAGCCCTGGAGGAATGGCGACATTGGCTGGAAGGATCATACACCCCTTCATCATTTTCACAGACCACAAGAATCTTGAGTACCTACATACAGCCAAGCATCTGACCCCTCGTCAAGCCTGCTGCCTATTATTCTTCTCCCACTTCCAGTTCACCTTGTCTTACAGGCCAGGTTCCAAGAATACAAATGCTGATGCCCTCTCGCATCTACACAGCACAGAGGTTCAAGAAAACTAATTCATTCTCTCTCCTGTGTAGTCAGCTCCCTATAATGGGAGTTGGATCAAGCCCTCGCACGCATACCAAGATCACAAATCCCAGCAGCATGTCCTTCAAGGAAGCAGTTTGTTCCAGAGCAGCACCAAC
Source organism: Ictalurus punctatus (assembly GCF_001660625.3). Classification (NCBI taxonomy): domain Eukaryota; kingdom Metazoa; phylum Chordata; class Actinopteri; order Siluriformes; family Ictaluridae; genus Ictalurus; species Ictalurus punctatus. The sequence goes on along the minus strand of NC_030439.2, from coordinate 2,471,276 downwards.
CTGGGCCCACACGGCGGTTTCCACAGGTCACCCAGGCAGGTACACAATGTACCTACTATCTGTTGTGGGAAAAGTACTGGGGGCCCAACATGCTAAGGGATGTGCACCGCATAGTGTCTTCCTGCTCTACGTGTGCCCAATCAAAGGTTCCATGAATACTGCCTGCCTGCAAGCTCAATCCCCCTACCCATACCTGAACACCAATGGTCCCATCTTTCCATTGACTTCTTCCCTGGCGTACCAGAATCCCAAGGTAACTCAACTATCTTAGTGGCTGTGGACTGGTTTTCCAAGTCGCAGCACCTAATTCCACTAACAACCATCCCATCTGCTTTTATGATAGCCGAATTGCTGTTCCAGCATGTATTCGGGTACTTTGGGATCCCAGAGGAGATCGTCATTGATTGGGGACCAAAATTCATGTCTTGGGTCTGGTCCAGTTTCATGGAGAAGATGGGATCACCATCAATTTCACCTCAGGCTACAACCCACAAGCGAATGTTCAAATGAAACGAGCCAACTAAGAGATAGGACTTTGTATGGAGAAATTCTGTCCATCAAACCCCAAGGACTGGTCCAGATGCCTCCTCTGATACCTCCCCTCCCTGAACTCCCTATGTCATTCAGCCACACGCCTCACCCCATTCCAGTGCATTTTAGGCTACCAGCCACCTCTGTTTCCACGGAACACCTACCCCACCGACTCCCCATCCGTAGACCAATGGTTCCAAAGCAGTGAACAAGTTTGGGCAAGTACATACTAACGTCTTGTACAAACCTCATGCACCTAAAAGCAAAAGGCTGATTGTCATCGCAGTGAAAAACCCCAATACCAGCCAGGTGACAGATTCTGGCTCTCCACCAAAGATTTCAAACAACCATATCATTGCAGGAAGCTCATCCCAAGATATATCGAACCATTCAAAATTATCAAACAGATCAACAATGTCACGTACAAGTTGAACTTGCCTATACATAGCTCAGTCATTCCATGTTTCTCGTCTCGTGCCACCTGACACCCCTCCAGCTCCGTTAGACATTAACAGCCAGCCTGTATACCTGGTGAAGAACTTCCTTATCTCCAGGCGCAGAAGGGGTAAGCTAGAATACCTCATTGAATGGGAGGGATAGAGGCCAGAGGAACAGTGCTGGTTGCCTTCTCAAGACATACTAGATCCTAATCTATGTAGAGAATTTTCATGCACTACATCCAGAACGTCCAGGACCACGACCCCGGGGCAAACCCAGAGAGAACTCTGCTCCCGGTGGGGCTCCGTCATATCACAGCAAACCAGCGACTCCATTTCCCAGAATGCACCACCAACTACAAACATGGTCGAAGAGGACTACACTTCCCACACACACACATTCACCTTCTCTGGAGTTCTAATCAGAGAAACCTGTTCCCATTTACACTCGCTATCACACCACACATAAAAGAGACTATTTGAACACAATGTCTTTGCGAAGTATGCACTCAGTTGCTATTGTCTTGGCTATTGTAGCCAAGCCTTTCTAAGTGTTGATATTCTGCTTTTGGACTTTGTTTACTCCACTGACCTCGATTCTCTGCCTAGCCTGTTTATGTACCTGTTATACCTGTTTGCCTGATAGTATGATATGACCCTTGCCTGTTTAATGTTGTAGAATTTGGAATTACCCTTTGGACTTGTTGTTTTTGGATCAAACTTCATAACCTGCACTTGCTTCTGTCCGCGCCTCCTTCCGTCTTTCTAAGCTTTTTTTTTTCTTTTTGTGCTCCAGTAAGTTATTTTCTCTTATCCAACATTATGGCAATTAGCTAACTAATATCAAAAGCCTACATAACTGCACCCGTGTGCTTTTAATCATAACCCTACTATTATCAAAACCTAAACCAATAAAAAACGGAATTAATATGACCAGCATACATCCAAACAAATAAAAAAACAACAAGTTATTGTACTTGGACAATTCAGTGACAACCTATAACCATTAACCATAACCATTATGACAACCTAAAGAAAAGCTAAACATTTATTTTTGATTAGGTTGTGTACATGTGTGTCTCTGTGCATGTGTCTTCATTGTTCATGTGTTCACTCTTTTCATATGTTTATTTGTCTGTGTGCATGTATCTCTGAGTATGTGTCTCTGTGCATGTGTGTGAGTTTCTGTGGTCATATGACTGTGTGTCTGTGCGTGTGTGTCTGTTTGTGTGTGCCTCTGTGCGCATTTGTCTCTGTGGATGTTTCTGTGCATGTGTCTGTGTGTCTCCTGAGCATTTGTCTCTGTGCATCCCTGGCCCACATGCCGAAGTGTCCTTGGGCTAGAAACGGAACCTGAAGTTGCTCCCGATGGCAGGCTAGCGTGTGTGCTAGAGTGTGAGTGAATGGGTGAATGAGAAACAGTGTAAAGCATTTTGTAGAACCACTAAGGTTAAAAGGCTATTATGTCACCATGTTTCTATGCGCATGTGTCTCTGTGCTCATGTGACTATGCATGTGTCTGTCTGAATGTGTCTGTGCGCATGTATCTCTGTGCATGTGTCTGAGCGCATGAGTCTCTGTGCGTATTTGTCTCTGTGCGCATTTATCTCTGTGCATGTGTCTGAGCGCATGTTTCTCTGTGCGTATTTGTCTCTGTGCGCATTTATCTCTGTGCATGTGTTTCTGTCTGTGTGCATGTGTTTTTGTGCATGAGTCTGTGTGGGTGTGTCTCTGTGCATGTATCTCTGTGCACATGTGTCTTTGTTCATGTATCTGTGTGGGTGTGTCTCTGTGCATGTATCTCTGTGCACATGTGTCTTTGTGCATATGTCTGTGTGGGTGTGTCTCTGTGCATGTATTTCTGTGCACATGTGTCTCTGTGGCGGTATGTCTCTCTGCATTTGCCTGTGCGCATGTGTCTCTGTGGGGGTATGTCTCTCTGCATTTGCCTGTGCGCATGTATCTCTGTGGGGGTATGTCTCTCTGCATTTGCCTGTGCGCATGTGTCTCTGTGGGGGTGTGTCTTTCTGCATTTGTCAGTGCGCATGTGTCTCTGTGTGCATGTGTCTCTGCATTTGACTGTGTGCATGTGTCTCTGTGTGCATGTGTCTCTGTGTGCATGTGTCTGTGTGCATGAGTGCGTTTGTGTGTATTTCTGTGTATTTGTCTCTGTTTGTATGTTCTGTGCATGTGTTTGTGGGTGTGTCTCTGTGCATGTGTGTGTGGGTGTGTCTCTGTACATGTGTGTGTGTGAGTGTATCTCTGTAAATGTGTGTGTGTGGGTGTGTCTCTGTACATGTGTGTGTGAGTGTGTCTCTGTGCGTCTCTGTACACGTGTGGGTGTCTCTATGTGTCTCTGTACATGTGTGTGTGTGGGTGTGTCTCCGTGCATATGTCTCTGTGTGCATGTATCTGGGTGCATTTGTTTGTGTGCATGTATCTCTGAGCCTGGGTCTCTATGCATATGTTTCTATGTGTGTATTTTTGTGCATGTGTCTCTGTACATTTGTCTGTGCACATGTCTGTGTGCATATTTCTCTATGCCTGTGTCTCTGTGAATCTGTCTCTGTGTCTGTGTGCATGTCTGTGTTCATATCTCTGTGAGCATGATTCTGTGCATAAGTCTGTGTTCATATCTCTGTGAGCGTGACTCTGTGCATATGTCTGTGTTCATATCTCTGTGAGCGTGACTCTGTGCATATGTCTGTGTTCATATCTCTGTGAGCGTGACTCTGTGCATATGTCTGTGTTCATATCTCTGTGTGCATGATTCTGTACGTTTCTCTGTGTTCATATCTCTGTGAGCGTGACTCTGTGCATATGTCTGTGTTCATATCTCTGTGTGCATGATTCTGTACGTTTCTCTGTGTTCATATCTCTGTGAGCATGAGTCTGTGCACATGTCTGTGTTCATATTTCTGTGAGCATGATTCTGTGCATATGTCTGTGTTCATATCTCTGTGCGCGTGATTCTGTGCATATGTCTGTGTTCATATCTCTGTGCGCGTGATTCTGTGCATATGTCTGTGTTCATATCTCTGTGCGCGTGATTCTGTGCATATGTCTGTGTTCATATCTCTGTGAGCGTGACGCTTTGCATATGTCTGTGTTCATATCTCTCTGAGCGTGATTCTGTGCGTATGTCTGTGTTCATATCTCTGTGAGCGTGACGCTTTGCATATGTCTGTGTTCATATCTCTGTGAGCGTGATTCTGTGTGTATGTCTGTGTTCATATCTCTGTGAGCATGAGTCTTTGCGTGTGATTCTGTGCATATGTCTGTGTGTATCTGTCTCTGTGTTGGAATTTCAATGAAAAAACATGGCCTGACGTTTGTCTGACAACTCATTATTTTATTAGAATTGGTCCCTGTGTGCACATTGTAGTGACATTAATTAATCTATACATCTTGTGTCATTTCAGTACTTGTAAATCTGTGGTTTTATATCACTGCAACATTAATTAACATTAACCTCTAGAGATGTGAAATTAAGGTACACTTAAGCAAAACTGTCTGTACACATTTATTTTATTCTTGAACATGTTTTACTATATTTTAATAGGCAATGTGTCATTTGCGTTTGATGTTTCAGCTGTACAACGTTCGGCTGAGGTTAAGAACAGTGTCAGTCCAGAAGGTGGAGCAGTCAGATGGACAAAATGTGTCTTAAAGCCAGGGCCACAGACATGATAGTGAAAAGCCACTGATGATTTTGACTTCAACATTATAGAACAAAAATACAAACATTATATTTGTGACTAATTGCTAAGTTTCAAACTTTCTATGTGTGAATAAAAAAGAAAGATTTTTGACCTCTACATTTCTTCACAAATTAAACAAAAATGGCAAATATTGCTTTTTTTCAGTTATAGAATTAAGACTGTCAGAGTTATGAGGAACAGAACATCACCACACAGAATAATTTATTTTTCCATCCAAGAACCCTTCATCAAAGGGGACAGAAAGTTATAAAATGTCATGTTAATAGGGAATCAAAATGGCTGGTTAGCACAGTGACTTCAGTTGCTTCTCTTTTAGTATTTCACCATGTATTGCATAACCCTGTATAGGAAATGTCAAAAACACACAACAATTATTCTGGTCAGAGATCACTGTTAGATAAAAGTAGGAGAATTATTGTCATCTGATCTTCAAACCAAGTTACCTGTTAAATGGTTTGATCCAGTGATATTCTGGGCGCTAGGAGCTTAGAGAAGCATTATTGCTACCAACAACAGACCCTAAGGAATAGAATAGAATAGTATAGAAAGTTATACTCCAGTTTCTTGTACATTTGTCTAACATTTTTTTAAATCCCCTCATATAACAACATACAGCCGTTAATGCGAGACAGAGCAAGATGCTGTTTATCATCTGTTTTTAGAAGATGTTTTCTGATCAGAACATTGTCATTTCTGCTTTAAATCAACATCACAACACCACACTTGTCTGACGGATACCTTGGGGTGTGTCCTCTAGATGATCTGGCTGGTCGGGTACATCAGATGGTTTTGCTGTCAAGAGACAAGTTTCAGTTCTCTGTGACCCAGCAGGACTGAGTTCAGACAACCTTATCCTAATACTGCTCTCAAATGGACAACGTAACAAGTTACAAAGTATATGTGTGTGTATGTATGTATGTACGCATATATGTGTATATATATATATATATATATATATATATATATATATATATATATATATATATATATATATATATATATATATATATATATATATGTATGTATGTATGTATATATGTGTTTGTATATATATATATGTGTGTGTGTATATATATATAATATATATGTATATATGTATGTATGTATGTATGTATGTATATATGTGTGTGTATATATATATGTATGTATGCATGTATGCATATATCTATATGTGTATATATGTATATACATTCCATATTTAAATGTTTTTTAGTGCTAATATAGAGTGTGTGCTTACCCTCAGCAACATTCTGCACTGTGTCAAATTCATCCATATCTATATCCTTATCTTCATCTAAAAATTATTTGTTTCACATGATATCATAAAGCTGGTCAACTACTGAAAGCTTCAGTTTGCCGTTTCAGTAAAACACACACCCTCTTTATCATTCACATAATTTTGTCCTACAGGGTTGTTGTTTTTGTTTTGTTTTTTACCTACAGGTCCATTGTTATGTTTTGCTGAACACTGCTATGGCATCAACCCAACAGTTTAGTATAAATGACCAAAACAGCACTTTTACATACCAGTTGTGTCTACATCAGTGTCTTCATCAGTGTTGTCCTCTATAATGGCATTAAGAACAAGATTTCAACATCTACAATATACTTAACCAAAGAGATCCAAAGAGATGGAAAGACTGTTGCATATTTAAGAGCGTATCTATTATATAATTACCATGTGATTTCGACTCTGTTACACCCCTTGAGTCATCATCGTCATTCTCATCTACGAAGAGGAAAAAAATTCATTTTCAAATCAACTTATTGTGGTGTACTGAAAATGAGTTCACGTGTGTGTGTGTGTGTGTGTGTGTGTGTGTGTGTGTGTGTGTGTGTGTGTGTGTGTGTGTGTGTGTGTCTCACCACTGGAGTCACCCTGAGAGTCCTCAGCTGTTTCAAGTGATGTTGCATCTGGATAATATATGAGCGCAGAAAATCAGTTATCAAGACACTGAGTTAGTATCCATAGTAGTAGACACTGGTCTTGAATATTCCACTTACCAGGAGTCTCTATCTCCGAACTATTGGCACTGACATCTGAAACTGTAGAAGAAAAATATCACTGCAATTTTCAGTGCATTTATTTACATATAACTACACCGTGTGCAAAATAGTATCAATAAGAACTGAAAATGCACCTCCTCCATCTGTCTCAGTGCTGTCCTTGTCAGCATGGTCTGTGCTGTCTGAGCTGTCTTTATCAGTGGACTCAGTGCTGCTCGTCTCTCTGTCCTGGCTATCCTCTTTACTTGAGGAGTCCAAGATGAACGAGCCAGGCTGAGATCCCCTCACAGATTCCTCAGACTTGCTCTTTGTCTCTTGGTCAGTGTCCTTTTCTTCCCCAGCAGTCATTTCCTTCTCATTGCTTTTGTCAGTGCTTGTGTCATCTGTGGTGTCCTTGTCACTGTCTGCACTATCCTCCTCATCTTTTATGACTTTGTCTCCATCCCTGTCTCCATCACTGTCCCTATCATCTTTCTTACTGTCTCTATCACTGTCTTTATCCTCATCTGCATCACTATCCCTATCACTGTCTTTATCCTCATCTCCATCCTTATCCTTCCTATCACTGTCTTTATCCTCATCTCCATCCTTATCCTTCCTATCACTGTCTTTATCCTCATCTTCATCCTTATCCTTCCTGTCACTGTCTTTATCCTCATCTTCATCCTTATCCTTAATGTCACTGTCTTTATCCTCATCGTCATCCTTATCCTTCCTGTCACTGTCTTTATCCTCATCGTCATCCTTATCCTTCTTATCACTGTCTTTATCCTCATCTTCATCCTTATCCTTCCTATCACTGTCTTTATCCTCATCTTTATCACTATCTCTGTCATTGTCTCTATCTTTATCATCCTCTTTGTCACTGTCTCTACTGCTGTCTTTGTCAGTCTTCTCAGCGCTGTCACTGATCTCTGTCATGTCTGAAGATTTCACTGTGTCATGGTCAGTATCCTTGTCAGTATCATCATGCTTGCTGGTCTTGTCCTTTCTTTCTGATGAATCTTTCACATCAGTGTCTTCTGTGCCTCTTGTCTCATCACCATCTCCATCAGTGTCCACAGCCTTGTTGGCAGGTTTGTCCTTGTCCTCCATCTCCGAGGTTTTGTCCACATCTTGTTCTTTACTGTCCTTGTATGCATCAGTGCTGGCATCTGACTTGTGCTTTTCAGATTCTGGTAGTATGGGAATACATTCATGATGTAAAGTGAACATGGGTTTAATACAGTTGTACATTTCAGACAATTACTAATCACTTAACGGTTTACGAGAAAAGTTACATTCGAGTTACAATCAGTTTTTTTGTGCAGTGTAAATGCGCTTACTTTATATTCAGTCCAGAAGAGCCACACAGTGTTATCGCATGCACTATTTTGCTGGTCATTTCTTGTTTTGGATAAAAGCATCATTTATTTCCACTCCCATGCAAAAGTTTTTGAACACTGTATATTTTATACTTTTTTTTTTTTTTTTTTTTTTTTTAAATATACCTCATTTAAAAACCTAAGATGTGAAAACATATCATTCAGTTAATGTTTCTACAAAGATTTAGGTGCCTTTAATGAATTGCTATCCTGCCATGTTGTAGCAATAATGGTGAAACATAAGAAGCTCATAGTATACCCATAGTATTTTCTTTAATCACAAAAAAAAAGGGTTTTAAGAAGCTGAATTTATTCTCCTTTAAACAAGTTTGCAGAAGTAATTTTAATTATGAGTGGTAAAATATCAAACTACTAAACCTGCCATTTCCATAATTCATTAATGGGACTTACTGTGGGACATTTCCTAGACACCAAAAACAAATGCTCAAACAATACAACATCCTGTTAAGAAGCACAGTACTATTCGCGTTGTTAGAGTAATTTGTGGCCAAGTCAAATCTCAATTTTCAATCGACTTTAATATTCCTTGCAGCATCTCACTACTACGCTACCGCAATAAACTCTGCAAAATCTTTAATATGGAAAGAATGCATTGTGTAAAATTGGGTTCAGTAATGATCTCATTTCTGTTTAAAGCCCTTCAGCCACGTCACTTCACATGGTGACTGGATTACTGTTTCAGTGATTCAAACGTCAAACATTTCTTCCAAAGTTCACTGTTCAAAGATCAGTGTTAGGGTCAGGTCAATAGAGGTGTACCAGTTGGTTGAATTATTTAACAGACCATAAGAAAGCATAGTTGTTAGCAGGCATAATATTGAAGAAAAGTGATAAACCATGGATTATTAAGATATGAATTGTGTGATCAGTCGTACCTTCGCTAACTGATACATTAGTTTTGCATTATATAAATAAGAATACCTCGGGAATCCTTGTCTGGCTCAGCACGTGACTCCGTCTCCTTACTGGAAGAGGTCTTGTCTGAAACAGTACACGGCATGAGGGTGTGTCACATCTGAATGTTTCAGTGGTTGGCCTGTCTAACTGATCTTAAACAATGGATGTATCCTAAATGCTCTCGTTATGATGCTTTCCTTGATTCTTTAAAAGTGATTAACATGCATAACTATCATAGGAGTTCATAACACTCTCACTTTCCTCCAGTCTCCTAAAGGTGTTTACTTAAAAGAGTACAAAGAATTATCCCTCAGTATGATGATCCATATTATAATTCTAAAACATGAATTGTCCATTTGAAAACACAAGGGACCATTTGAAATTTGAAAAACAAAAACAAGACAATAAATCTACAAGTTGTACATGTATGCTGCATATATTTAAGAATATTTTTTTTTTAAAAGCCTTTTTAACTTTTAAAACGTTACAAAGTTTTAAAGTAAATAACCTGTATAGCCTGTGTAACGTTATGTTTAAAATATGTAGCCCCATAGATGCCTTTATTTCTTGTCATTCCTTTATACACCTATTCAGAGCAAGGTGTAAAGAAACACTCTGACTCTGTGCTGGTGTCTTACCTGGAGAGTCCATTTCATTTGATGATATGAGCGTCGAGTCAGCGTCTGGAGTAGTAAAATGTACAAATGTTCAGTTCTTTTACGATTTAAACTTGTAAATGTTTAGTTTTGTTAGTTATTCATAATCTTACCAGCCGAATCTGTTTGTGTGTCTATTACTTCCCCTGTGTCATCTGTGGAAATTATATATAAATGATAAAGCCATAAAGGAATAGGACTGTTCCATGTGGTATCAGATCTCTCTCTCTCTTTCTCTCACCTGTTTTCTTTTCTGTTGATGCTCGTTCGGCCGTGTCATCTGTGGTTGAGGGAATGAAATAATTTCCATTAAATCGTCGTTCCTTCTTCCGTGTTTTCCACTGTGACAGAATTTTATAGCTTTGCACTAACCTGAAGGATCTTTATTTTTGTCTTCAACTGGGTCTAATAATCAAAGCAAACAAACAGATCATTAACAACTATTTCTGAAGATCTGGAATGAATAAACCATGCTGTATGTTATGGAGACAGTGTCCTGGACTCACCTGGCATGTCAGACTCTTTCTTCTCTAGTGCAGATTCAGAGGAGTCTAAAGTAAAACAAAGGTTTTCACCACAGTGTCACACTCTACCCATAATTCCACTGTTAATAAGTGTTTTGTGTTGAAATAAGTGCTTCAATATAAATTCTTTTTACAATGTTACTAATTCTAAGGTAATGGATGCTGTGGACTTGTATATACACTGGACGCTCACTGTTGTTATTATAAATGCTGCTATTTTTTTCTTACCTCTTGAATCTGGACCACTGGTGGTTTCATCCTGACTTGTGTCACCTGAAAAAAAAAAAAAAAAAAAGATTTGTGTCTAATTCTTTTATTACTTTAATGCAGGTAAAAAAATAAATAAATAAATAGTTTAAGAGTGATTCAACACAGAAGTATATAAATGTATGTTCATAGATGTAGTCCAAAAACAATTATACTTAATAATTTGTTTCTATGTAAAAAAGAAAAAAGATTATGTTACTGATTAAGTCTTTAATCATGTGATTTGCAATCATGATCAGATTACAGCTATCTACTGAACACTCACAGTAACTGGTTATACAGGATTGTTTTTATTAGAACACTATTAATTACTAATAATCAATATTATTATCATGAAGTCCTGACAATTCACTGTTTCTTTCAATTAATTTATATTGTTTGCAAGTGTGTTTACATTTAATATTATGGGCAAAGTTTCCCAAAATATAAATATTATTGTTAAATAGTAGAGTGCACATCCTACTGAACACTCGCTCTACCATTTACCATTATTTTAACTTAAGGGAAGCTGGTCCCTGTTTGTTTGTTTGTTTGTTTGTTTGTTTGTTTGTTTGTTTGTTTGTTTGTTTGTTTATGCATGCTTTGGTTATTTTCTTCTCCTTGTGTTTCTGAGATCTTACCCGGCTTTTCTGTTGTATCTGCTGGGTCACTTGCTGTGCCTGAAATTGAAGACATATAGCCATAGGGTTGTTTTGTTTTATTTTGTTGTTTTTCTTATAGCGCATACTGCTGTCCTGTCTGTTTCACTACGTCAAATTGGAATTTTTTACAAGTTACTTATACATTTTTTTTTTTTTACCAGGGTTTTATTTCAACACACATCTAAAGCTTCACTCGGGCTATATGTGATCAACCATACCTTCTGCTTTCTCTGCAGAGTCCTTTCCATCTGTAGTTCCTGCTAAGAGAACATACGCTGAATTAAAAAAAAATCAGGCTTCTACTTATCAGAAATATCACCAATTCAATCCCATTTTAAATGTGAAATATCAGATTTCTTTTACAGTCCAACATTGGCACGGTATTTCTTTAACGCAGTTCAGTGACCAGTGCTGAAAATTCCGATGTAAATCTCAAGTGTTTTTGTTCCTATGAGCTGAGTGACTAACCTGAGTCTCCATTCACAGGGCTATTAGTTGGGTGAACTGCATTGTTAACACCTAAGAAAGAGAAACAATACTATTATTGTTAAAGGTTTAAGGTGTGGTTCACTAAAGTGTCAAAGTAACTTGAGTGCTTACTTTATGCTAATTAGATCGAGTATCTTTAGCAAGCTTGTATGCGTCCTTAAGTCCATCAGCGACAGAAAATGATGGTACTTTGATTTTTAACTTGCGTCTGGTTTTAAGAATCAGTGACTAGTCCATGTGAATGTGTTTTTATGTTTATTGATGCTTGCGATTAAGTTTAACACCTACCAATCAATAAGTCTAGAAGTGCTTTCTCTAAAAAACAGAGAAATAATAATAATAAAAGAATTATGAATCATTGCATGTTGCTCTTTAGATCAAGTCAGTATTTACTTTGCAACACTTTGCAACAACAGCTATGCAATTAATGATGTTTCTTTATTTGCGTATTAAATATGCATATACATACGAACCACACCATTACTAGAAATGTGAAAAACAGAATGTAACATGTCCTTACCATCATTGTCTGTGCCATCTAGGGGAAGAAAACCCAGGTAAATTAATATAAGTGAGGTATCGTAGTTTCATTATCTATAAGTAACAGTCTCCTATAGTCAGATAGTTAACTCAACAGGCTCAAGTGAACAAAACGTCTTTGTGTGCTCTAGAGAAACTTTGGCTCTGATTACATTCTCTTTAGGGGAAGCACCAAGTTACCCCCTTGAAAGAGAGGAATTGTTGCACATTTCAAATGCTACAGCACTGCATTTTTAGCTGCTTCACTGAAAACATAGTCACATAATAATGCACTGATGAAGGAAGAGGTATCATCGCTGAATACAGCACTTTATTAGCCCTGAAGGCTAATAAATAGGTGTTGTCATATGCATGAATGCTTATTTAAGTATTTCCTTACCATGTATTGGTGCAGAAAGAGTGACAGACACTAAAGCAGCGATCAGGAAAACAACCAATGTCCTAAAAAGAGAAACATACGCAACAATTCAATTAAAAGTGCTGTCCACTGTCCACACTGTCCACTGTGAAAAGTGATACACAAATAAAACTGAATTGAATTGAATAAAACTCAATTAAAATTGAATGCCAAATGGTGAACGATGAGGTCAGAAGATTCGCATAATTCAGATGTTTAAAATGTCCATAAACTGAAAGATACACTAAGTTTTGTCGAGATCTTTCCCAGCGTCCATGTTAATATCTTTCATGAGATTCGGCCAATATTTATTTACCTCTGTCCCACTGTCTCATTCTTCACCTCACCTCAGATTCATCACATACATTAATTTAATACTAATTTCATTGATTTAAAACTGGTTACAATTTAGGTTCATTTCAAATGTATCTCTGCTATCTTATTATATATTTGGGGTAAAAAAAATAAAAAATAAAAAAATTAGTCTTACAAAGTGTGGTCTCTTTACCAATTTAATACCAATAATGCAGTCGCAGTTACTGTTTTATTAGAAACAAATCATCAGTATTCACACTTCTAAATGTCGTTGCACTTCATATAAGCTCATTATTTATTCAAGTACTTTACTTATTCATATAGGTACAGTGCTAATTTGCACATAATAATTTCATCCTTCTGTAGGTTTGACAGACAATTAAGTAAAAATAAGCAAATAAATAACAATATTACACGACACCAAATTTTAGCTGATAACTCAGCATGCTTAATTTAGTCAGTTCCGAAGCGGTTTGCTTACCGTGTCTGCATCGTGACAGAATGGTAGAACAGTGTGAAAGAGAGGGAGCGCGAGACTCGAGCTTCTCTGTGTTCTCCCGTAAATCTGAATCCTGCCTGGAGCATGCCGAGGAGCTTTTATACCCCTCACCCTCCCCAAGCCAGAGGAGGCAGAGCCTGCAGGACAGAGGTGTCACACGGGAACGACTTGAGTTGAATTAATTAAAACAGGGTTAAGAGCCAGTGATGTCCTACTGTTGTTTGTGTTTCCAAACAGGTCTTGTAACTGGGCTAGCCTAGCTGTTCTACCCCCAATATCTTTGCCAGTACATTTTTCCAGTACATTCTCTGATACTGTTGATGATATCACATGTTGTTGTTTTTATTAGTTCTTGTTACCTTAGTGTTCCTCTAAGAAACTGAACAAAGAACTGTGGGCAACAAGTGTTCCTGCTTTTCTGTGAGAGATTAAGTGCTTGCCTTTTTGGCAGGGTTTCAGAGTTGCCTGAGCTGGGCTGGGGTCCATGAAGCATCTGGGAATGGGATAACTGATCTGCTTTTGTGACTTTTGTGATCATCTGAAATGGGGAACAGTCCTAAAATCTCTCTTCTGTGAATTCAGGCCTAGGGTATAACTGCTCCCTAACCTGTAACGGAGTAATAATTTCAGAATCAGAATTCAGTTATTCGCCAAAAATGTGAACAGGCAGATTTGTAAACTCACAGACCTACAAAAGCACTGGATATTATGAAATAAAATACAATGAACTATAAATACAGAAGTCCACATGCGATACAGTAAACACAGTATACAAATGCAGCGTTCAGTTCTCAGTTCTGCTTGGCGTTGTAGATGGCTTGTTGAGAAGAATGACTCTGTTGGGGGGACAAACTGTTGAGGTGTCATGTGGTGCTGGTTCTGATGGAGTGATACCATTTCCTGAGACATTTCTGAAACAGCTCCCTGGGCGTGTGAGGTTCCAGGTTTAAGATATTCTCAGTTATTTCAGATTAATTCATTCTCAGTTTAGATGAATTCTTTTAGGATGTTAGCATGCGTTTGATCATTTTTAAAAATTGGATTTAGCTTACAATTAATGTGTAAATAAGTTACATCAGTAGGACAAGAGCACATGCTGTGTTTTAACACTATAATATTTAATCTTATTATGGTCTGACACAAGGTTTGTTAGATTGTAAAAGTAGCTGATAGTCACTGTTGCAAGATTTGACCTGACGACACACAAAGTGTACCTTGTCTTACAATCAAAGTTCTTTTGTCTCTGCAACAGGGGCGTTATCTGGTCCGTTAATCATCCGGGGCTGAGCCCAGATTCTTCTCCATCAAAAAAAAACAACAAACATTCAAAATGTTCTTTTAAAGAGACTGTTTCCATGCATTTTTTTTTCTTGCATGTGAGTGCTAATTGCTTTTTAAAAAATGTGCAAATTGGACAAAAAGTTGGATTTATCATAAAACTTGCCTCGGGTGTTATTACCGTCTGCATGACTACCAGACTGATAAAATATCAAACTTTTTGGCTATCTAACACGAGACTAGGCTAGTTTGGTGTCACTAGCCAAGGGGAGGCACAGCTGATCTATCATTGTATGGGTTTAGCTGCTACAGTGCCATGCAAAACACATTATCTGTCCTTATACTCTGCTCATAACATGTTCACGTAACTTGGAACTCATATAGACATTTACACGCCTTGTTTTCCTGCTCAGCATGAGAGGATGTTTGTGTTTCAGTTTCAACCCTGTATGAGCTAGCGTTTGGCAGACTTGAGAGACTGTCAGCCAATAAGACACGAGTATTTCCACACATTTTCCTGTAAATCCTGTCAGATATCGCCTCTGTTCACTGAAGAATCAAAATTACATCGCTGCCATCTACTTTTACTCAGTCACGAACCGCTCCAAGTCGAGAATTATTTGGGGCTAAAGAAAAAATCTACAGGCCTACAGCACCGAATGTCCAAGCCAGGTGTGATTGTTAATGAAAACATGAAAATGAAGGTGGGTTGAAATGAAAAGCTTATGAAAATTTTAATCCATGGCTTGTTATTTACCTCACTCTAAGACCAAGTAGCAGGGGTTCTAGCTGCTTTAGTTAATCTCTTTTTTTCTACATGAGCAAGACAAAGTAGAAAACTATTTTTGGTCCATTAAAGCAACTAATAACATGACGCATGAAACCAGTAAGTAAAAGTGGAAAATTGGCAACGATCCAGTGTGTCCATGCCCTTACAGCTTTAAAGTCAACGCTAATAGCCAGTCTCTCTCATAGTCTCACAACACATATGAGAAGCCAAGTGAATCTTACAACCTTTACTATGTTAGCAACTTTTGTTGCTTTTGTTGTGTTCAGGGGATTACCAGCTACCATCAACAAACACTGCCATTAACACATGTCCAGAATGACTGTAATTTAAGTATTACATCTGAAATCTGGGAGCTGTAATATGTGTGCTAAGTGTCACAATGATAAGGCCATACATTTGTTCACTTATAGTGGGAATTAGCACTCAGATAAAGGTTTTCTGTTTTAAATATCAGCCTAAAAAGACCCCTGCCCCTTCTCAATTCATTCCAAGATCTTCTGACCAGTGATCCAAGACAAAAGCGAGAACAGCATGCTTGGGAAAATTACTGTATGACCATTTACACATCCTCTAGGGCTCTAAACTCCATAAAGAGAAGTGACCCCATAAACATCACATAGCAGGCTGGGATGTCATAGTTGTACGTACAGCCTACTACAGTTAAACTTCGTGATCACACATCACGAATTAATTTATATTAGCAATCTAGAAAGGCTGAAATAGCACTACTGCCCCATGATTAATTCTGATGCAGGTAACAGGGGTGTCTAGCTGGGGATTTAAAGGAAGGAAATCTGACTTCAATTAGTCTGATCTTGCATAATAGGTACAATTTTTTTTTTTTTTTTTTACTTTGGACCAAACATTTTCTTTGACAAATAATATGCCTCATCATAATGCATTCTTAATGATACGCTGCACTCCTCTGATGGCAGGGATGTCGACATTTCAAGCTTTCTGAGAGGTCCTGTCTCACATTCTCATGACATCTAAACACACATCATGAAAAGCCTTTGTGATAAAGCAAAACATCTGAGATTTCAACGCAAAGTAATTATTTACGCTGCATTGCAAGAGAATGCTAATCTAGTTTTGACGGCATCTATCAAAATATCATCACGAAAAACTTATTTCATACAAGAAGGTTACATGTAGGGGCACCGTGCACACTCATTCATGCTCGGGTATGTCCAGCTAATGGTGAGATCGACCAGTTATGCTTTGATTTCCAATCAGTGGAACCATTTTTGGGGGGCCTTTTGGAAGACACGACACTAACTGTGATCAAGAGCGCAGCTTATCCACTAACTAGCCTTTAAAAATGCAGTGATGCATTTTACATACAACCACATCTGTGTTAAGAGCTGTGTTGCTGCATGTGTGTTGAAATCATGAGATAATATGGCAACATAACACGGTCAATTAATAATTTACAATAAAACAGAAATTAAATCTAATTAGGAATGACTGATCAGTGGCATTTTTACATTACTTACTAATACATACTTACTAATCTGTGAGTCACACTGTGTTTTTTGCATGCCATCATAGTCAGAAGTCCATAATGCTCCAGAAGACACATGGCACGTAAACACTCTACAAGCCAGACCCTTGCTTTTCGTTTCACACTATTCGCACTGCAACTCAAAACTCACAAGGAAAGGAAGCTTTATTTCTTTTGATTATGGTTTCCCATAATGGGTTAGCAAATGTCACGTCCAAATGTCTATCAAAAAGTATAAAATCTGACCAGCTGTCTGCTGCTGCAGTAGGTCTGCAAGTTTAAATACTCTATAACTCAAGTTGAAACATCAGCTTTAAACAAATGGGTACAAATAGATCGTAAGCCTGGAGAAGCTATTAAAAGTTTTCTTTTTTCTTGCACATGTAGTAAGATATACACAGATTAGTTTAATGTGAATATGGGAAACTAAATAAAAAAAATTTGTTCAAGATTTAGTTACTTTATTCATGCTGAATACACTATTTCAAATTCACTGTTTAATATCATGTTCAACAAACATAAGAATAAACAACTAAAGGCCTCTCTCACATTGGCTAATGTTAATGATCATGAGTCCACCATCAGGAGAACACTGAACAACAATGGTGTGTATGGCAGGGTTGCCAGTCTCCAAAAAGACCATTGCTGCCCATATACAGTTTGCTGAAGACCACGTGGACAAATCAGAAGGCTAATGAAAATTTTTGTGTAGACAGTGAGACCAAAATAGAACTTTTTAGTTTAAATGAGATGTTTGGCAAAAGGAAAACACTGCACTCGAGCATAAGAACCGTATCCCATCTGTGTGAAACATGGTGATGGTAGTATCATGGTTTGGCTTTGTTTTGCTGCATCTGGTCCAGGACGACTTGCCATCATTGATGGAATAATGAATTTGAATTATATCCATGAACTCTAAAGGAAAATGTCAGGACATCTGTTCATGACCTGAATCTGAAGAGAAAATGGGTCATTCAGCAAGACAACGATCCTAAACACACGAGTCGTTCTACCAAAGAACGGTTAAAGAAGAATAAAGTTAATGTTTTGGAATGGCCAAGTCAAAGTTCTGACCTTAATCCAATATACATGTTGTGGAAGAACCTGAAGCAAGCAGTTCATGTGAGGAAACCCACCAACATCCCAGAGTTGAAGCTGTTCTGTACTGAGGAACGGGCTAAAACTCCTCCAAGCCGATGTGCAGGACTGATCAACAGTTACTCCAAATGTATATCTGCAGTTATTACTGCACAAGGAGCTCACACCAGATACTGAAAGCAAAGGTACTTGCACATACTTTTACTCACAGATATGTAATATTGGATCATTTTCCTCAATATATAAAAGATCAAGTACAAAATCTTTGTCTCATTTCTTTAATTGGCTGTCTTTATCTACTTTTAGGACTTTAGTGAAAATCTGATGGTGTTTTAGGTCATATTTGTGCAGATATATAGAAAATTCTAAAGGGTTCACAAACTTTCAAGCACCACTGATCATCTTTGAAACAGTGCCTATTAATAGGTTTGATATACTTGAAAAATCATTTATTTGACAGAAATATCAATAGATGTGATATTCTTCTGTGGAAAAAGTAAGTACACCCTAAGCCTCAGATATTACTATCTAGCATTGTCCCATTTAGCAGAAATATCTTCTTGTAGACGTTTTGGATAATCGTCTACCAGGTTTGCTGGAAGTTTTGACCACTCTTCCATGCAATATTCTTTCAGTTGCAAGATGTTTGAGGGTTTTCTTGCATGTTCTGCCCATTTCAAATCCCCCCACAACATTTCAATGGGATTCAAATCCAGGCTTTCACTAGGCCATGACATAACCCCCCATTTTTTCTTTTTGAGCTATTCCTTGGTAGATTTGCTAGTGTGTTTAGGATTATTATCCTGTTGAAAGGTCCATTTTCATTTCAGCTTCAACTTTCGCAACAAATTTCGCAAACATTATCTCCAAGCACTCTTTGATATGATACAGAATTCATAGTTGAATCAATGAATGCAAGCTGTCCAGTCCCTGAGGCAGTGAAGCAACCCCAAACCATAACATTTCCACCACCGTGCTTCACAGTCGGTATGAGGTGCTTCTCCTGAAAAGCTCTTTTTGGTCTGCACCAAACATGTCTGCTGTTACTGTGGCCAAACATCTCTATCTTTGATTTGTCGGTCCAGAGCACGTTATTCCAAAAGGCCTGGTCTTTGGGTGGCTGTAGCTCAGGTGGTAGAATGGGCTGTCCTCTGATTGCAGAGTTAGCGGTTCAATTCCCGGAATGAATGAGACAAAGCACTTTGTAGAACTGCTAAGGTTAAAAAAGTGCCATATAAGTGCAGACCATTTGCCTATATGCTCTGTAATGCAAACTGTAGTCTTGCAAAAGCTTTTTCCTGGTACGCCTCCCATGCAGGTCAAATTTGTGCAATCTCTTTCTGATTGTAGAAGCATGCACTTTGACACCAACAGTTGCGAGACTTACTGTGATGAAATTTTGGGGTTGTTGAAGACTTCTTTTTTGCATCAGAGGGTCTTCTCTTGGGCTGAATTTGCTGGGACATCTAGTCCTGGACAAATTGGCAGTCATTTGAAATCTGCGCATTTTGTTGATTATTTTCCTTACAGTGGAATTGTCACTGTAGTGCGAACCTGAACATGATGGCACGCTCCCGGGGTTTGTGTCATTGACTTTATTTACCTGTTTACACGTGCATTTGTTATGATTTCTGTCCTGTCTCCACCCCAGTATTGTCATTGGTTGCTTCCCTTATGTGATGTGCCATCATTCTTCTCTGCTGTTTTGTGTTTCACTCCTGATTATGTTCATTACTTAAACCCCTTGTGTGTCTTTGTTCAGACGCGAAGTATTACGTGAGTTTTTTCCGTGTACCAAGCCTTTACTCCGTGTTTCTGTGCCATAGTTTTTGATCCTGTTCTTGTCATCGTATTTTGATTCAAGTTTAGCCTCGTTAATGCCAATTGCCTGACTGATTGCCTGTTTTTGACTACTCTACTGATTCACGTTTTGGATTTATCTGCCTGGTTTCCTCAGTTAAGCTCTTAACTGCACATGCACCTCCTCCTTGGCTAGCCATTACAGGAATGACTTCAAATATTTAAAATAATTCGGAGATCTTTTTAAATCCCTCGCCAGACTCATAGACATCCACAACCTTTTTATCTGAAGGTCTTACAGAACTCTTTCGATCTTGGCATGATACCACCACACACCTCAATAACAAAGGGAACACCAGACACTAGCTATGAGAGGGGTATAAATAAGACAGTCAGAGGTGGGTAGCAATGCACTACATTGACTTTGTTACATTTACTTTAATAACATTTTGAAAAAATTACTTTTAAGGGTAAGTTTAACTGGCTGTAGTTTTACTCTTACTCAAGAAAGATGTAATGTACTTTTACTTCACTACATTTGGTGGAGTTCCTCCATTACTGTAAAATGTTAAAGAATATATGTAGTTTTAATAATTAGTTTATATCACGTATAATGAGGTCACAAGTCTCGCGATACACTGTAATGGTCTGAATACGTCCACAACAACCACTCACATTTTTTAAGCAGCTCAGACCTGGAAGATAATGGCCGATGAGGGGGATGAAGGCAAGACACCAACCACCACACACACATACACACTCTCTCTCTCACTCTCTCCCTACACTTTCTCTTTTTATGTTCCATAGTCTGTTCTTGTGTTCTCTGTTGTCTTGTTCCCTTGTTGTCTCGGGGCCTTGTATCCGGTGACCGTGACAGGGCAAATGAATTAAATCTGTTTTTCAATAGATTTGATTCGGCTCCATCTCCTCCCCCCTCCTACCAGACCTCAGACCTATCAGCGACTCAACCGTTCCCTCTTGGGCCATTAGGCACCCCCTCCTCCACCCTCAGGGCTTCAGGAATATCGGCATCATCCAATTACACCTCAGAGCTTCTGAGATATCAGGATCACACAGTTCACACCTCTCCATTGCTCGCCATCCCTCACTTGAGGAGGTTTCACACTCCTCCCCCCATACCACTCATCAGGGATCGCCAATAACTCCCCCCTGCAGTCTTTTCTGACACTCAATCAGGTGAAGAAGGAGCTAAAGAAGATCAAGGCAGGCCGAGATGGAATTAGCTCCAGACTGCATAAAGACTGTGCAGATCAGCTCAGTGAGGTCATCCTGCACATCTTTAACCTGAGCCTTACCCGGTAGCCTTAACTTCACACCTGATGAAGTCCATGGAGAAGATTGAACTGCAACAGCTGCGGACCTTAGTGAGCTCAGAGCTAGACCCCCCCTTACCAACCAGGCATTGGGGTTGTGACGCCATTATTTATCTGAAGCACAGATCACTTCTACACCTGGAGAATACTGGGAGCATTGTGAAGATCAGGTTTTGTTGTTTGTTTTTTTTTTCCAGTGCTTTCAATACACTTCAGTCATCACTACTTAGGGGGAAGCTTTTGGGAGCTGGAGTTGACCGCCATCTGGCTGCATGGATCACCAACTATCTCACTGACAGACCACAGTGTGTGAGACTACAGGACTGTATGTCGGATGTGGTGGTCAGCAGCACGGGAGCACCACAGGGTACAGTGCTCACTCCCTTTCTCTTCACCCTGTACACAGCGGACTTCAGGCATAACACTGACAGTTGTCACATGCAGAAGTTCTCTGATGATACGGAATTCCGGGAGGTCACCGCTGACTTTGTCAACTGGTGTGAATCAAGCAGCAAGACAAAGGAGATGGTGGTCGACCTCCGCAGGAGGCCACCCCGGTCTACGCCTGTGAGCATACAGGGTGTTGACATCGAGAGGGTAAAGACATATAAATTCCTGGGTGTTCACCTGAACAATAAACTGGACTGGTCCATAAACACTGATGCCCTGTATAAAAAGGGCCAAAGTCATCTCCACCTGCTGAGGAGACTGAGGTCTTTTGGTGTGTGCAGGACCCTGCTAAAATCTTTCCATGACACTGTGGTAGTATCTTCTATCTTATATCCAGTAGTTTCCTGTGGAGTCGGGAGCCCAGAGAGGGACAGGAAACTTCTTAACAAACTGGTTAAGAGGGCTAGCTCTGTCCTGGTCTACCCTCTGGACAGCATAGAGGTGATGGGGGAGAGGAGGATGTTAGCTAAGCTAGCGTCTATCATGGGCAATTCTTCTCACACCCTCTATGAGATATTGAGGTCCCTGAGCAGCTCCTTCAGCAGCAGACTGCTGCACCCTGAGTGCAAGAAAGAGCGTTACCGCAGGTCCTTCATCCCTACACCAGTCAGACTCTTTAATGCAACAACATAATGTAGCACTGCTAGCTGTTTTGCATCATGAACCTACACATTCACAATTATTCTGCAATATGAACATTTATTCATTTATTATTATTTGTTGCTCAACCTCTATTGTTAACTGTGCAATTATCCATTCATCACTTGTCTGTATATAAACGAGGTGTTCCTCATCTGTATATATTATTTAGACATGTTTTTTCAATTCAATTCCTATTTAATGTGTTAGTCTTTCCCATCTGTTTTTCGTGTAATTGAGCTGCTGTAACGAGGGAATTTCCCCAGTGTGGGATCAATAAAGTTTATCTTATCTTATCTTAAATGCAGAAACACAACAAGTTTGTGTTGTTAACATGTTGTGAAAATAAAGACAGTCAACCTTTGGGAAAATGTTTGTTTACTGGTGTGTGTGTGTGAGAGATTTTGTGTTGAAAATAACAGGTTCTGTGTTATTGTTATCACAGAACTGGGATATGCTGCTTCATCTTGAACCCAGGTTTTATGTCATATAAACAAAACAACCTTTTAAGGAGAGGTGTGACTTACAGTCCTCCATGAAGTCCAAAATTCAGGATTATCCCTTCATTTTGATCAGATCCGAAGTAACTAGTAACTTGCTAGTATTCTCATCAGGTACATTTTTACTCTTACTCAAGTAATTAGTAAAATGATTAGTTTTACTGTTACTGGAGTAATTATTTTGAAAAGTAGTTTTACTTGAACTTACCTAAAATTTTTGGCTACTCTACCCACCTCTGAAGACCAGCTCCAGCTGCACTCCCTAAGCAGGGTCTAGTCACTGGCACCCAATCATGAACACCTGATTCTAATTTTATGGATTTAAGGTGTGATAAATGTTAGGGGTGTATTTACCTTTTCCTTGTGACTGATCTCTTTTTGTTCATTTAAATTGTGAAAATTACTACAAACTGTACATTTTATGTGTCATTTGATAGAGTGTATCAACTTTATTAATAGGCACCGTTTCAAAGAGGATCACATTTTTGCTTATCCAACTACTTACATGGGGTGTACTTATTTTTTCACATGTCTGTAAATCACCACTTTCACCACAACCTGATTGGTTTGGCATATATTGTCAGAGGCGTGGAAAGGTGGAATTCAAATAAGAATGTGTCAATTACAACAAAGAATCATGACTTTCAAACAAAACAAAAACATGCTATACAGTTAAAGGGAAAGCCAACACAAGAGTAGATTAGACTTCTGAAGCAGCGAAACAAGTGGGTATACCGAGCGTATACGCCAGGGGTGTCCAATCTTATCCTGAAAGGGCCAGTGTGGGTGCAGGTTTTCATTCCAATCAAGCAAGAGCCACTGATCCTGATCAGGATATAGATTTAAAATTGATCAATTTATCCCTAATGAGCAAGCCATAGGCGACAGTAGCGAGGATGAACTGCCTGAGACGATATGAGGAAGAAACCTTGAGAGAAACCAGACTCAAAAGGGAATCCATCCTCATCTGGGGGACACTTGAATCTTGAGTGCAAAGCTGTTCATATGAATTGAGGTCTTTATGGTTTTCATCCTGAGTAATCTCATTGATCTTTAGGCTGCACCATGTGGGCCATCCTAAGCAGCAGCATGTGGATGAGAACTCCAACCAGAAGTAGGGCATCAGGATGGATCAGGTAGCTCTGCAGAGAAGAAGGGGTCAGGATCACTGATATCTCAGGAGTAATGTGTAGTTCGACAGAGAGAGAGAGAGAGCGAGAGAGAGAGAGAGAGAGAGAGAGAGAGAGAGAGAGAGAGAGAGAGAGAGAGAGAGAGAGAGAGAGAATTAGGTATACTTACTGTCCTATTAAGGTTAAGGACAATGTACTTTGCATGAGTGCAAGCAGGGACCCCGGCAAAACTAGCTACGACAGCATAACTAAAAGGGAGAGCCAGAAGGTAGACATGAGGGCGCCATGGAACATAAGGTCACTCCACCATCAACAAACCTGGGTGAATTGCCACAAACAGTTTTGCATTCAAGTCTCCATCAGTGAACAGTGGATAACTTCCACAAAACAGACTACATGTAAAAAGTGTAATGAATTTTCCTGGTAACTGCACTACTGACCATGTAGTATTAGCACATTCACAGAAGGGAATTATTTATAATCGCACTATCCGGTCTCACCCAGATTAGGACGGGTTTTCTTTTGAATCTGGTTCCTCTCAAGGTTTCTTCCTCATTTCTGTTAGGTCTACTCACACCACAAACTCCATTTCCCATTCTGCATTGCAGCTTCCAAACATGGCCGCCATGGACTGCAATTCCCAGAACACTCACACACAGACACATTCACTGTCACCTTAATTTTGATCATGACACCTGTAACCCATTCACAGCACAATCACAGTACAAAAGGACTTCCGATGGCTAATAACCACCTCTACCTGCATTTGCATCTGTCTGCCCATTCATCACATGACAGTATCTTCTCAGTGAGTTTCTCCTCACCACCATTGCCTCTGGCTTGCTCATTAGGGATAAATTCATACAATTAAAATCTATTTAAAATCTATATCCTGAATTTATATATTTCTATAAAGGGGGCAGGTGGGAGGGGGTGGGGGGGCAGCATCCAAACATCCCAGTTCACCACAACACTCTATGCCCATGAACCCTCTATGCCGTCACATTTCAGACAAGCTAGCCTTAATGTCAGTGCTTTGGTATTGTAAATAAATGTAAAGTAATAGTATATACAGTATAACACACACACACACACACACACACACACACACACACACACACATACATATAACTCTTTGTCATATTCCTCAAACCATTTCTGAATCATTTTTGATAATTTTGATAAATAATTGTGTGTCAGGGAGCATTATCCTACTGAAAAAGACCACTGCTATTAGGGAATATGCCTTGAATGCCTTGAAGGGGTGTACTTGGTCTGCAACAATGTTTAGGTAGGTGATATGTGTCAAAATAACATCCACATGAATGCCAGGACCCAAATTTTCCCAGCAGAACATTGGTCAGAGGATCACACTTCCTCCGCTGCCTTGCCTTCTTCCCATAGTGCATCCTCGTACTGTCTCTTCCCCAGGTAAGCAACCCACACGCTCCTGGCCGTCCGCATGCTGTAAAAGAAAACATTATTCATCAGACCAGGCCATCTTCTTCCATTGCTCCATGGTCCAGTTCTGATGCTCATGTGCCCGTTGTAGGTGCTTTCGGAGGTGGACAGGGGTCAGCATGGGCGCTCTGACCAGCCTGCAGCTATACAGCTCCATACGCACTGTATGTTCTGACACCTTTCTAATATAGACAACATGAACTTTTTCAGCAGTTTGCGCTACAGTAGCTCTTCGGTGGGATCGGACCAGACAGGCTAGCCTTCACTGCTCACTCACATCATTGAGCCTTGGCCCTGTCCCTGGCCATGACCCGGTCGCTGTCGCTGGTTCACCGGTTGTCCTTCCTCAGACTACTTTTGGTAGGTACTAACCACTGCATACCGGGAACACCACACAAGACCTGCCATTTTGGAGATGCTCTGACCCAGTCACAATTTCTCCCTTGTCAAAGTCCCTCAGATTCTTACGCTTGTCCATTTTATCCTGCTTCCAACACATCAACTTCAAGAACCGACTGTTCACTTGCTGCATAATATATCCCACCCCTTGACAGGTGCCATTGTAACGAGATAATCAATGTTATTCACTTCACTTTTCAGTGATATTAATGCTGTGGCTGAGAACACACACACACACACACACACACACACACACACACACACACACACACACACACACACATAAAACATTGACTATGGTTGATTAATTTGATGACTATTTATTAAAACAAATGGCCACAAATACAACATAATTGATTATAGTCTATTAATACAATTATTATGAATAAATTAATTAGTCATTTCATTAATCAGAGCTTATCTTAACAATTTTTATTTTGTGTGCATGTTTCCCAACTAATAAGACTGAACGTAATAACCGCTATGGCAGGCTCTGGGAAGCGTTTTTACATTTCACAAGGTGACATAAGAACAAGCGCTAAGGTCAGGTTTCAGATATTCAGTAGATATGTTTTACAGTGTAAATTGCAGACACGCAGGGTTTTAGATCATTCTGCATCAGTTTCCATTCTTATAAGAGCAGGTGTTAAACAGGGACCGCTGTTGTCTTTCATGAAGAATTCTAACTAGCTTAACTTTTGTAGATAATAAGCAAAAACCACCAAACAATAATAGTTTTGAAAACTAATAATGGCTTAATGTGCTAAGCTAGCCTGTCCTAAATGATGACCAGATACATTTCAGTAAATCTGGATATCAAAATCCACAGAAAAGAACATTTAAACATACTGAAAAGGTATAAATGTATTCTTTCTTCTGCTGCGAAGTCTGTGTACTGGGCTCTTAGCTGGGTCTTAGCTAATTTCTTACATAATAAGAGCCCAAACATGCCATCAAAAAGCCAACTGGAGATTGGCTGAATGTAGAATAAGTTTGTTTAAGGAACCAAGGACCAAGCAACTGCACTTCTGTTCTATTGTTTGGATCAGAATTTACTGGGCATCTTTGTGGAAGGTGGGGCTGCCTTTCATTGAAAGTCTGGGCTTGTCAGCAAAGGGCCAGCTACTGCCCTACAAATGGCCTTGTTTTCCCTTTCTTACTCAATCAAGGAAACTCCAACAAAGAAGAAATTTAACAGATTAAAATACATTTATCAACTTTAATCACCTTCCGACAGGATTACTTTGAATTATTGTTTTTACTTTGGATTCATTCAGGAACCTGTTACTATTCCAGTAAGAGTCATCATACGTCAAATTTGCTGATTAGTCATACATGGCACTTTGTTTTTGTTTATTGCTTTTGTTCTGCCTTGGCAAAGTAAAATGTGCATTTTGCATATGTTGTGTCAGCTCTTCTATTCACTTCTATTCTATCTACTCTTTTATAAGAGTCAATGGCAACCATGTTTGAAATGTAAGAATGCCTCTTGGCCTGGTATAGCAAATAGGTTGTTTGTGCTGAGCTCTCAGACAAACCTGTCTCTCCATGACACCAGTCTCTGTTTTGTTTTGAGTTACATAGTGGAAAAAACAGCTTTCTTGACCACAGCGGCGCACTATAAACATTATTTCACATGACACAGCAAAAATCATATACATGTTATCATTTAGGCTGAAGATATCTGAAATACTGTGAAATTTTCCATGAAATAAAATAATCGCTGTAACACTTATAACTTCCACCAGGGGACAATGATGAGAATCAAAATTGGTGAATGAAGGTGGTCATATTTTTTATATAACTGTGAGTCCAGTTGAGAGATTCACTGCAGAGAATGTGGAGAAAAACACATGTACATGTGAAGAAATTTATATATAATATTAAACTGTGTAATCATAGAGTTTAAATGGATGATGGCGTTTATTATTAACAAATCAGTTGCAGGTGTGACGAGCTGCGAAGCTGACGCTCACCGTAAAACAAAAGGCTTTTGTTACTAAGGACCATTCACCTCAGCGTAGAACTCCTGCACTTGTTTTTTTAATGACGTGAGTGGACAGATCCACGTGGTGTTCACTTTATTGTTTCAGATAAACTTATTTGTATGAGTTATGTGAGTATGTTTTATGTTCAGGTGTATCATTGCAGTCCAAATGTAATTGAAAAGGAAGAAGCCGACTGTTGTTGTTCTGTATGGAATTAGACGTTAACATAAAAAAAAGTTTATGTTTTGATTGTAAATCATTAATCTTTTCTAATTGGTTCCCTGATGTCTGTGACCTGAAGACATTGACAGTTAGTGAATGCCTACCGAGGAGTCAATTTTCTGTGCTTCTATGTTCTTATATTGTTAGCATTGTAATAAAAAATAAATAAATAAATAAATAAATAAAAAACACGACATGCTTAGATTTATTTGATTCGGGTCACTGGTTTTAATCCTTTTGGTAAGCTCTGGATAAAGTTAAAATGGTTTACACCTTCAAATTTCTTTCTGCCTCTGCAGTATATAAGACGACTATGCCGGGTTGTCTGAGAGCCATACATGTAATTGTTACCATATCTCACAAAAAAGTAGCATACCGTATATGCTATGAATAATATACTATTAAAGGCATATATACTACTAATACCATATAATCTTCTGTCCAAAACTCTACATTCCTTTTAAGTGTTTATATTGTATTTTACTGTATATGTAGGTCATGTGTATTTCTTTTCTGCATAGGATCCTCCAAAATATTGTTCATATTCTCAGCAGGTTTGCTATGTGATTGTGATCCAGCTGCTGTTATTGCTTTGATCACGGTAGCTAACATCTGTGTGTGCTGATGCTAATAATAAACCCAACAGTTCAATTTAGTATAGACATAATGTTTTGACTATATTGTATGTCCCATAAACAATCATAAAATTTGTTTACCAACACCAGGGTACACACTGTAGTTTAGAAATGACGTTTGGAACTAAAATAGGGAGTAGTGTTATTTATGCCCGGTGTTGGTGTCAGGCTTGATGTCACACGTGTACAGAATTATCGCCGATGTGTAAATAAACTGTGTGGGTTTGGCATTTTAACTCTCGAAGCAATAAAATGGAAAAAGCAGACCCAGCACAAGCTCGAAGCTCGCTCGTTACAAAATGTGTGGTTTAGAGCACTGTGCATGTCTCAGGGGAGTCAGAGGAGGGGCTCTGAGACTATCGACTTCAACGCAAGTGAAAGGCCTGACCTTTACCAGCCCAGAGTAGTGATGGCAGTGAGACAGTGGCATATATTGTCGGAGAGAAAGGTATAGAGCGTGATATCTGACACAATACTATACACTCACAGACTGCTTTCTCCAGCCTACATGGACAGTGGTGCGGAGCTAATGCACTTCAACATGAGTTGGTGTAAAAGAAGACATTTTCTACTCAGCAGAGGCCCCAAACTTGTCACTTTGTGCATTTTAATATCCATGTTATTTTTGAGCAGGAGGTAGATTGTGTAGTTAGTGACATCTCTGAGGCCAGGTGGACTCCAGATACCATTTTTTAGGATGCTGAAATCTGAAAGCCATCTTTATTTTTCTTTTATACTTTAGATCAGCAGGCTTAGTAAATTAATTAAAAAATTAAAATGTCTAAGATAGTAAGCTCTTGTTAATGTTTGACAATGACGACGACAATGACGGTGAGTATTATTATTGTTGTTGTTGTTGTTAAAACACTCATAGATAAATGTGATATGAAATTATATGTCCTGCTATATGGTACTCTTTCCACACACATGCACACAAACACGGAATAAAAGAACAAGTCTTCATTTCTTAAGTCTTATTTGCTTTGAAGTTTATTCGGTCATCAAATATATAGAAAGAATTATTTATGAATAACACATTCATGATTTTGATATTGGAAAATTATATTTAATAAAGATAAATACTGTTTCTTATTTTTAAAAAAAAATATGATCAATCACAAAAGAAAGAAACACTTTAAACACTGAGTTTGTGTTGAAAGCAAGCTTTTGCAACGTTTCTGTTGTAAAAAAAAAAATAAAAAAAAATAAACAAAAACAAACAAACAAAAAAATTTTAACTACTGTTCCTAAGAAGCTATGGCTAGTCTGAACACACGGTATTCATGTAACTAGCACCAGTGAAAATATAGCATGATCAAGTCCGGGCATCTGAGAGATGTTTGGTATTTTCCTGATGATAAATGTTAACACCTAGAATGTTATATTCCAATCCGAAATAGACTTCTACCACAAAAGCCTGACTGTAATCTGAGATGATGTTGGCTGTCTTGTTTATGAATTAACCCCTGACTGACAAGCTTTGTCCCCGTATTTGAAGAGTGATTTAATTGAGAAACACCCTTGAGACTGTGCTGAATGCTAGTTTCACAACAAATAGAACCATAAGCAAACAAACAAAAACAGTCAGTACAGTACATCACAACAGAATCACATCTAAATCGTGGTTATTGAAATAAAGCAACAAAATAAAAATAAAGCAATAAACAAAATGCCACGTAATACAGGATTGCTTCATTCTTTCCTCTCATCGTAGTCCTGCATCCTCAATGTGCGTACTTCGTAGGCCTTTTTTTCACGGGCGAAGGGGTCTCGTCCTCTTTTTGGAGGCCACAACGGGCTTACTGCGCTTGCGTTGGTTTGCAGTTTGTGATTTAGTAGCGCGCTGCACTGGAGCTGCCTTCACCACTTCTTCTGACTCTGGACTCTCATTCTCTGAAGATTTGAGAGATTTTGATTGGATTACATGAAATATACAGTCAATGTAAAAACGATGTTTGCTCAAATCCCGAAGAATTTTGGCCATTTTAGACAGAGAGAGAGAGAAAAAAATACCGTCTTGTTCTTCAGTGCTGGATTTGGCTCCATCTACAAAACAAGAAAGGATTCTGATTTTCCAGAACAGTGCAAACAACAAGGTTATCGTACATAAGTTAGGTCTAATAATATAAGCCCACATTTTCCTTGTTCCTTTTACTCCTGAAATATAAAGGAAACTGTACACATCCCAGAAAAGTCTTCTTTCAAAAAGTTTCTTCTTTCATTCACAGTGTGACAAATGTAATAGTCCTCTACGTTATAGCTGAAATTCTCATTTAAGTTAATGTGTGAAACATAAATATTAAAATGAACTCACCAGCTGCTGTCACATCATTGACTTGAGGCCCTTAAAGCAGTGACAGAAGCATAGGACTTGTCTTTAATTTCATATTTGTTCATTCAGATTTACATTCTCATGTGGTCTGTCGTTCAGTGATTGGCTAATGAAGTTAAAGAAATATTTGTTACTTACCAGCAGCCTGACCTGCTTCTGCACTCGTGCTGCTCGCGTCTTTAAGGGAAATTGTTATCTTAATCAGTCTGACATTAACATTTTAATATTAAATCCATATCACATAAGATTCCATAAAACATCTGTGCTTATTCTTACCAGCTGTGGCGCCATTATAATGCTGTGGCTCATCTGTAAATCAAAGAAAAATTCTAATGTCTTATACATGGCATTTTCGGGGTTGTATGATAGTTTACGAGCATCCCAAATCCTTCCTAATAAAACTGCAATGAAAAAAATGTACATAAAAAGCTCAAAAATGGTTTGGTAAATTTAATTAATTATGATTTGCTTTCATCAGTTTCAGTGTGGATGTATTTTTTGAAAATGACAAGTCCTAAATGGAGTAAAGTTACCTTGTTAATTCTATATATCTGTTCTATAAATCTTAAGTCTCATTAAGACATATAAAAGAATAATAATCATCATCATCATCATCGTCATCATCATCATCATCATTCATCCACAACCTGAAATATAGTTAAGGTATAATTATAAATTATGCAAAGCCTTACAGACAAACAACAGATTAGATGATGCACAACAGTAAGAAGAAGCAGAAACAGCTGTAAAAGTCATATATTCATATGAAAGAAGAAAAATGTAATAACTTCTTTATTTAAAAACAACAACAACTAATTATTATAAATATGGTAAAACTAGACTAAGCCGTCACATAGATGCTAGATGCTACCACTAGATGGCAGTCTACTTCTGAACTGTTTCAGGAGTTCACTTCAGCTGCAAAAGATCTAACAGCATCTAACAGCACACTGTGTGTTCTTCTGACCGTCAGTCCTTATCTGTGTCTTGGAATAAGTAAATATGTTTTGATTCTGCCATATATTAATGTGTTAAAGCATTGATACTTTAACTATTAATCTTTCGATGATTTTGTATGTAAACTACAACTGCAATTTCAAACAGTCCTCCCACTGTGAGGTAAAATAAATAAATAAACAAACAAACAAACAAACATGTTAAGCAAATTTAGCATTGTTTCCAAAGATTACATAAACTCAACTGATACAAGATCCATTCACTTCACAGCTCAATACAGCAAACTCACCGTTGGGCTGGTCAGGTGACACAGAGTTCATGCTTTCTGTGAAGATAATCATAAAGGACATAACTGAGATTCACAAAGGTAAACACACTGCAGGCTGTGACACACCTCCAAAAGCACCTAGTGGGTTCGTAGACTCACCAGTTGGAGCCTCATCAGAGGTGGAGTCCTGATCTTTGGCCATGTGGAAAAAGTGGATAGATTTTACACTAATGATTTTAACACTGAACTAGAATATGCTTCATTTATATGTATACTTTTCATTATACTTTTCACTACACCTATAGTATGCATGTTTCTCGCAGACATACCTGTTCCTGTAGACATGGCTTGAAGACCTCCATTAAGTTTAAAAAAAAAAGAAAGAAAGAAAGAAAGAAAGAAAGAAAATATATTTTTAATGAAATTCCAATTAGCATAGGCTAGATATACACTTTTGTCCAAAACATTCTTTTTCACTGGAAACTGTGTGTGCACTACGATTAACGTTTACCACATCTCCCATACATTTCATTAAATGTCCCATGCGTTAAACATAATTATTGTGCTTTGTCGTTTTGTTATATATCAGAAACATTTAATTCAACATTATTATATTATATAACTAAAAATAAAAAGGATAGCTACAGTTTTACAGTAAGCTAGACTTATTACCTGGACAATGCTCTCTTCTTTCATTTTTAACTAAACACTCACCTGCATCTAGGTCTGCTTCAACCAGCAGCACTGCTAGTGTCCAGAAGATGATAATGTTCCTGGATTATTAAAATACAACAACGTTCTGATATATTATGAAAGTCAATCTGATATTCAAACTGTGAATGTCATTTAGTGCCACACTCTAAAAATTCGGAACTGACATCGTTTATATTAGTCATCCATGCTGGACCTGGATGGAGGAACACATTTATGGAGAAACATGTTCAGAGTCAGGAACATGCACTTTTACAGTGTTGACACAATTCACTCTGGACACCAAGAGACATTTAAGATGTGAGACCAGAGGGATGTGAATATGTATTTTTCATTCTTACCTAAGATTCAGAAGGCACACTGAATAAGTTAATTCATGGTTGACAGTGTAATACATGATTTCATTATGCAGTATGTCTATCAGCATCAGAGAAGAATTGTTTTGTAAAGAACAGTCTTCATTTACACAGTTAATGCCTGACATATACAGAGAGTTATTATGTAGAGTTTCTTTATACTATCCCGCGGAATTCAAGTATACTGTCTAGTAGAATAGTTATGTATCCTGACACATGCTATACTGCCAGTATAAGCATCAGTCCAAACAGAATGGAAAACGTCAACATAGCAGCTCGTCAATCATTCTGTGAACTTAATATCTGCATAGCACGTGATGAAGAAATAAATAAAGCACATTAATTCAATTACAAATGCTATGACAAACATTAATCACAAGCAATTCACAATTAATCATCTTAGAGTTCATTACAGCATAATATACATTTACAATACAACAATAGAATCATACAAGAATATCTTATTACCTGGTCAACATGTTCGGAGGTTACAGTCTTTCTCGTATGCTGCAATGTACAGTACAGGGCTTAATATAGCACTTTCACTGCTCCTGAAGAGTCATGAGATGCCCAGGCTTTTTATATGTATCCGAAGAACACTGGGAATGTGGGAGGAGAGACCCCTTATTGTGAAAGAAGAGGACAGGGGAAAAAACAGCATCAGCTTGAATTACATTAATTGTGTGGCTTAATGTAAGGATTCCTATATCGCTTACATTCCTACATTTTCCTTCAAAGTTTTCTCATTACCCCTCCCCATGGGCAAACCATTACCTCACACTAAACCTTTTGTTATATGCTTCATATTTAACCTTAAATCTTCTACCACTGATTCACCCCACACAAAATAAGTGCCCAAAGACACCCCCCCCCCCCCCCCCCCAACCTAACCTCCCCCCGCTTCCCTCCCTCACATCTCCCCTCGTGGAAAGTTCAGTATCTATGTCATGGCTGCACACTGAGCTGTTTGGTGAGGTTGATGACGGCAAACTTTGAACAGTAGGCCTGAACCTGGGGACTGTGAATTTGTCCAGTCTCTCAAGTATAGTTTTCCCTGCATCACACTCGAGGAAAACACACTTAATAGGGGGATTCCCTGGGTCACTGAGGGCAGCTTTTTTGGAGAGAAATGCTAATCTAATTAGGCTGTAAAGCAATAGCAACCTGGCAGCAGATTAGTGGAATTTTTACTCTTTAAGAAGGTTGGTGTTGGGGAAATGGGACTTGTTTTTGCCTCTCATTGACAAATTGCCAAAGATAAGGTTCCAGGCCACCAGTGTGGGCATTGTAGATCACTGCATTGGAAAGAGTAGGGGATCTTTGCACAGGAAGTTCCAGCTTTGAAAGTAATGTTTCAGAGGACCACTGACTCATGGCTTAAAAGAGCATTCCTTGGAAAACCCATAACTTAATATCTAATCCCTGCCTACGAAGATAGCTCTATGAAACATAGCCAATGCCGTGTGCACAAGACCAGCCGGCACGAATGAATGCTTATCTGACTATTAAAGCATTTGGGAGTTTAAATATTCACAAAATACTTTTGCTTGTTTAAGAGATGTATTTCCTCAAGTTTAACCAGAGTTTATTTCATGAAACCATTATAATTATAATATGATAATGATAACAAGTCTTTATTGATCACATATACACACACAGTGTATCACATATACATATACACAGTGAAATTCTTTTCTTCACATATCCCAGCATGTTAGGAAGTTGGGGTCAGAGCGCAGGGTCAGCCATGATACAGCGCCCCTGGAGCAGAGAGGGTTAAGGGCCTTGCTCGAGGGCCCAACAGTGGCACACAGCAAAATGAGCAGTGTTGAATTCACACTCTACAGTGCTTGTATAAGTCCACTGGACTCAAATAAACACTCTGGGTGTTAATTCAACACTAGGGATTTTTCTGTGCAGATTGGCAGTGCTGGGGTTTGAACCCCCGACCAGTAACTCAGAGCCTTAACCGCCAAGCCCACACTTCCCCTAACATAATATAACATAAACTCACACAGGTTTTTAATATCACACAGACACAAACTACTTTTGTATACACAAAGGACCATAAACCAGTAACACTCATTACATTTAATACTCATTTATTTATACTTAGATACAAATTAATGCACTGTAATATCATTTTATGCCATAAACCTACAGTTAAATAAATATCTGCTATAAGATCTCAAAAACCAAACCAGCACAAACTCAATTTTTGCAACACAAACAAATAACATGAATAAGTGCTAAAGAGTTAATCAGACAACAATGTGGCATATTCTGATACTTGAACATTTCATGAAAAAGGTATCACCAACAAATCAGGACTGGCATGTGCAACCTTATTGGAAAAAGGGGGTGTTCCATCTGTTTACACCCTGTAAACAGATGACTGTCCACACTTTTCCAAACTTCTAAGACTAATACTCTTATATGTCCGTACCAGGATAGCCGTTGTGGTCATTCAATCTTTTGGGTCTTTTTGCCTTTTATCAGGCCGAATGAATGCCAGAAGTGAATGGGCTGTCTCCAGACAAGACAGGAAGTCTACCCATCTGGGTTTTATGTTTCCTGGATTTGTTTGGGCGCCTGTGGCAACATAGCACAGGCCCCTCTCAAGCTGAACAGAGGTTAGAGTTGTGATAATGGGAGAAAGTGGTCCTCTGTATTAGAGTTACACCTCACACGTCCTTCGTTCTGGTATTTAGAACTGGTCCGGTCTGCTCTCAAAGGAGCTCTCTGTCTGTACACTAAAAGGATTTCGCTCTTTAAGTGTAAAGGGATAATTAACCTCAGTAAGTGCGCATTATGGCTGCTTAGCTGTCTTTTAATAGAATACATTTGTGAGGGAAGTCTTAGAAAGTTGGTAAGGTCAGATTTACATGTGTATGCAAGGAAGCCCCCGGACATTAGGGAATTTCAATCCAGTGCTTTTTTTTGTGGAAGGAAGTGATTGGATACTTGAATTACACCTCACACACACACACACACACACACACACACACACACACACACACACACCTGTACAGTTAAGTACACTCTAAGGTACTGTGCTTCAGATCTGTGTGGAACCCTTTGTCCTCTCTGGACTAACAATGCTTCATATTGACAAAGCCAACTTGGTAAATGGAGTATCATAATTTAGAGGCAACCTCCACTGCCTTCCATCATCATGAAAAATTACACTCTATAACCAGCACATACCAGACAGGATTTATTAAAAGACTGATAGTACTAGATGGCTTTTTAATATAGGCAGAGTATCACATTAGGCTCGCACTGTGGGAAAGTAATCTGCAGACAATTACTACACATCCTACAAAGTTATTTAACGACAGAACCATTGGACTAAGCAGGACAAAGCAGTTTCTTCAGAAGAATTTTGTTGCATATACAAGAAGTTTGCCTTGGTGAGAGCATACATATAAAACATGTAACTAGACACACAAATCAAGCACACTATAATAATAATAATAATAATCACACCTCCAGGGTCCGGAGTTCGAGTCCCACCGTGGCCCTGTGTGTGCGGAGTTTGCATGTTCTCCCCGTGCTGCGGGGGTTTCCTCCGGGTTCTCCGGTTTCCTCCCCCAGTCCAAACACATGCATGGTAAGCTGATTGGCGTGTCTAAAGTGTGATTGTGCCCTGCGATGGACTGGCACCCTGTCCAGGGTGTACCCCGCCTTGTGCCCGATGCTTCCTGTGATAGGCTCCAGGTTCCCCGTGACCCTGAAAAGGATAAAGTGGTAGAAGATGGATGGATGGATAATAATGATAATAATAATAATAATAATAATAATAATAGATATTCAAGAGAAAAACAATACAACAAATAATGGTATAGTTACAATTAAATACAGTTATAGAAGAATACATAGTGAAATAGTGAATTTGTACATACAGTATGTGCAAAGGTGAAGACATGATGCAGTAGAACAGCTTGCAGGTGATCTACAATGGACTAGTTATTCTTTGTTAAATACACTAGCTGGTCAAAAGAGGGTGGACACCTGACCATTGCTCCCAAACTGCTGCCACAGATTTGGAAGCACACAATTGTATAGAACATCTCTGTATGCTGTAGCATTGCCGTTTCACTGGAACTAAGAGGCCCAAACCATTTCCAGCATGACAATGCTCCTGTACACAAAGCGATGATGATGAACTGGAACACTGACTGCACCCAGACCTCCTCACCCAACATCAGTGCCTCACCTCACTAATGCACTTGTATCTGAATAAACACAAATCTCCACAGCCACACTCCACTTGTAATGCCCATGGTTTTGGAATGGGATGTTTAAAAAGAACATATGGGTGTGATAGTCAGGGGTCCACAAACTTTTGCCTATATAATGTAAGTCTGTTTTATTCGAATCAATTTGACTATATATATGATTAATAGCACAATTTAGTGGTATGTATCCAACCTGGTTAATGAACCTGGCTTTATAGAAGACCATGATGCTATGATTCCGTTATAATGCAGATCTAATACTTATATTGCTCCCAGTGCATTAGCTGAAATTTTATGTTTATAACTGAAGAACTAAGTTTAAGTTTAGTTTAAATAATTAATTTTAAGTTGATTACTAAGTAGACAATGCCATTATTTTACATAATAAATTTGTTCAGACCTACATTAATACTCTCCTAAAATTACTCTCAGAATGTTACTGGGGTAACAACCCTCAGTTTTATGACAGTGGTTTGTTCTTCATGGTACACATGGGAACATTCATTAAATCATGCACTTATTAACAATGACACAGCAAGAATACTCTAACATTTTAGAATGAACACAATGCGATCAAAGCATTAACTAAAATTAAATTAAAAACAGTAGGGTCAACCTATATAACAATCATTTCCACTGTTATGAATCAATTCAGCAATCAACAATCCCAGAAGACGTTACACTTTTAAACATTTCAGCACAGAGATAGAACAAATTCAACAAACATCAGATATCTATCCCAACAAATCCATCACAATCCGGCTTCATCTTGGTCCAGGATAGGACACAGCTTTCACCAGTAAGTCTGGTATACAAGATAAAATAAACATCGGTCCATCGCAGGGCAGAAGGAAGGAGTAACTGTTTCAATTATATTTGCTAGAGTCTTGTTTATTATTATTATCCCTAAGAAAACTTGAATCCTTGCCACTTGTTGAGACATTTTAAGTTAGAGGTGGCGAGTAATAAAAGGACTTTATCTACTAGTACAAATTGTCACAGTTGAGAGTGCCTATTAAGAGTTGAGTGGCTACTGCACTCAGTGTTAATATCACGTGTTAATTTTTAAGACCTCTGTGTGTCTAGTTAAGGACAGCACATTTTCTGTTGCTTTCAACACGGCGTGCAGGTACATCTAACACATTTTGTGTGCTGGTACATTTAACACTTGTGTTGGTACATTTAAAACATGCTGTGTGTTGGTACATTTAACACACGTGTGTTAGTACATTTAACTCATGTTATGTGTTGGTACATTTAACTCACGTGTGTTAGTACATTTAACTCATGTTGTGTGTTGGTACATTTAACTCACATGTGTTGGTACATTTAACTCATGATCGTGATCCATCCATCCATCCATCTTCTATACCGCTTATCCTTTTCAGGCTCACGGGGAACCTGGAGCCTATCCCAGGGAGCATTGGGCACAAGGCGGGGTACACCCTGGACCGGGTGCCAGTCCATCGCAGGGCACAATCACATACACACTCACACACCCATTCATACACTACGGACACTCTGGACATGCCAATCAGACTACCATGCATGTCTTTGGACTGGGGGAGGAAACCGGAGTACCCGGAGGAAACCCCCGCAGCACGGGGAGAACATGCAAACTCCGCACACACAGAGCCCAAGACATGTTCAATTCAATTAAATTAAATATAGCGCTTTTAACGATGTACATTGTCCCAAAGCAGCTTTACAGAAACATATAAATTCAGGATATAGATTTTAAATGAAGGAATTTATCCCTAATGAGCAGCTAGAGGCGATGGTGGCGAGGATAAACTCCCTGAGATGATATGAGGAAGAAACCTTGAAAGGAACCAGACTGAAAAGGGAACCCATCCTCATCTGGGAGACATCAAATAGTGCGATTATAAATAATTCCCTTCTATAGCTGTGCTAATACTACATGGTCAAGTAGTGCAGTTGTGTAATGAGGAAAATTCATTACAGTTTTTACATGAAGTCTGTTTTCTTGAACTTCTCCACTGTTCACTGATGGAGAATTGAGCGCAAAACTGTTTGTGGCAATTGCAGTCCTAAAGCTTTAACCACTTTGGTTTTAACCACTTAAAACCAATAAAGATGGCTTTGGACCTCAATTCATATGAACAGTTATGCTCACCATCCTCAGTAATCTCAATGATTTTTAGGCTGCATCATGTGGGGCCATCC
This sequence comes from Ictalurus punctatus, assembly GCF_001660625.3. NCBI lineage: Eukaryota > Metazoa > Chordata > Actinopteri > Siluriformes > Ictaluridae > Ictalurus > Ictalurus punctatus. The sequence goes on along the minus strand of NC_030439.2, from coordinate 2,431,689 downwards.
TCAGCAGCAGCATGTAACTTTCAGCATGTGGATGAGGACTCCAACAAGAAGTAGAGCATCGGTTCAAACATCCCAGTTCAGCACAACACTCCATGCCTGTGAGCCTTTAGATCTGCTTCTTTACCTAAGAAAAAAACTATTCACAAATAACTTGACTAAATACATATGTTTTCAGCCTGTACTTAAACACTGAGACTGTGTCTGAGTCCTGAACACTAATTGGAAGGCTGTTCCATAACTGTGCGGCTTTGTAAGCTCTTCCCCCTGCTGTAGCCTTCACTATTCCAGGTACCAATAAATAGCCTGGACCTTTTGATCGAAGTAGGCGTGGTGACTCATAAAAGACCAAAAGTTCCCCTAGGTACGCGAGACCATTCAGTGCTTTAAATGTCAATAATGGTGTTTTATAATCGATGTAAAATTTTACTGCGAGCCAATGCAGTGTGTATAAGATCACGGTGATGTGGTCGTATCTTCTGGTTCTAGTTAAGACTCTAGCAGCTGCATTCTGAACTAACTGGAGCTTGTTTATGTTCCTACTGGAACATCCAGACAGTAAGGCATTACAGTAATCCAGCCTAGAGATGACGAAAGCATGAACTAGTTTCTCTGCATCATGTAGTGACATTATATTTCTTATCTGAGCAATATTTCTGAGATGAGAGAAGGCTATCCTAGTAATATTATCTACATGAGCGACAAATTATAGACTGGAGTCAATAATTACTCCAAGGTCTTTAACTGCTGTACATGACGAAACGGAAAGGACATCCAGAGTTACTGTGTAATCAGAACGCTTACTTCTAGTTGCACGTGGTCCTAGTACAAGTACTTCTGTCTTGTCAGAATTAAGTAAAAGGAAATTAATAAGCACCCAACGTCTAATGTCCTTTACACATTCCTCAACTTTACTAAGCTGCTGTCTGTCATCTGGCTTTGCTGAAACATACAGCTGTGTATCATCAGCATAACAGTGGAAGCTAATTCCATGTTTACGAATAATTTGACCCAGAAGCAGCGTATACACAGAAAAAAGGAGTGGGCCTGAAACAGACCCTTGCGGAACACCAAAATTTACCTCAGTATGTGTGGAGAAGTTGCCATTTACATCTATGAACTGATAACGATTGGTCAGATAAGACCTGAGCCAGGAGAGGACTGTTCCCTTAATGCCAACAACATTTTCTAATCTATCAAGGAGAACAGTATGATCTATAGTACCAAAAGCTGCACTAAGGTCAAGCAACACAAGCATTTTCCTTTCAGCAGCAGCCCATCTTTTACAGTGAGAAATTCATGCTCTTCCCAGTACTGTCTCAGAGCAATTCACCACTGTTATGCACTACCCATCTCTCCACTCTCCTTTTATGTAATCCTTGTGAGAAAAACTGTTCATTACACGGTTTCAGCCACAGTTAGACAAAGAGAAACCATTACCATTCATAATATCACAAACTTTGTCCTGTTTAGAAAAATGGCACTGAATCATGTTGGAGTTGAAAGAGTCGTTCTTATTGGTGAGCTGAACCAAATAATCTGAATTGCTTAAACAAACTGGAATTCCTACCAGTACCTGTGAGACTACGTGCACAAAACCATTAAAAAACAGGGTGCAGCGATCACACAAATGCATTCTTTCATGGAGAGCCTGTAACCATTACCAAAACAAAGCCCAGTAGACCCGGATCACAACAGCTGACACACACCATCTTCAGAAGCTTTCAAATGACACCAGGCCTGTGCCTGTGCGATCTTCAGTTCCCACGGAAGAAGGCCATGGCATTCGGGCATTTATCCAACTTTAGAGCTCTATATCCAGCTAAAATGACACATTAGGTACTGTCACACAGCTCTTTATGTTTCAGTAAATCATCAAAGCCACCGGTTCATAGACTCTTGTTTATTCAGTCAATCAGATTTTTGGAGAACTGTACTGCAGGGAGCTCTGCCACTGTGGCTTCCTCTATGTACTCTCCTTGACTTGCTCGCTCACCTCACCCTCCTTGTAAACAAATGCTCACTGACCAGTACTCAGCAGTACCTACCATTAATAACGCTAGCTTGAAGCTGTTATAATATAAAGTCACATAGAGCAAAAAAATAAATAAATACGTGTACTGCCACAGGATATTGTTCTGAACTTGTTTTGTACACCATAACGGAACGCACCATGTAATAGACAACTGTGCTCTCTCTCTTTCTTTCTTTCTTTTTGTACTTTATGATTTGCACAAAGTTATTTGATTTGCCAAAAACTGATTGAAGCCCCACTCATTTTTAAAAAGGCGGAATCTGTGATGGCGCCCCCTACAGGCGCGGATCAATTTCTCCCCTCTACTCTCCAGCTAAACCTGTTTGCCTGTCTGTAAGACACGCCATATTGTCAGCCTCAAGGAGCAAAGAGGTACTGTATGCTTGAAATATCTATTTTGCGTTTTAACCTGAAATTGTATCTGATAAAAGGCAGCTTGTGAAACGGCTTTTCACATTACCCCCGCTCGTGCTTCTTTCCCATCAAAACAAAGCACTGTGGTGGAAGCTAACTAGGCTAGGCTAGGCTAGGCTAACAAGCACCAAAGCTGTGCACGGAATCTCCTAAACCCGGAGACTAACTGAGGACTCAGCGGTAGCATCCAGGCTACAAGCCCGGGTTAGCGAACGCACTTTCCTGCCTGTTTAACCGAGCAGTGCAGCTCAGGCGCTTCAGTTCAGTTATCTGTGCGGTTAAGAAAGATGGGCGAGCTTCACTTTACTTTACTTTACTTTACTGGGTTAGCAGAGTTAGTTTGCGGCTCTCATCACTTGTTGGGAGTGTTAACGAGTTACCACCACGCTAACTAGCCTAGGCTAACCAAAAGCCTGGGGGGGGGAGTAACTCGTGTCCTCATTTAATCCGTTAACTCAAGCAGCAGGAGTGCAGCTAAGCTCATTCAGCACGACTAGTTAACTATCACACCAGCCTAAACCTGCTGTCAGATCCCCTAGTGCTGATCCTGAGCTGAGCTTTCTGCTTCACAGCCCGCCACTTTATTAGAAACACTTTATTAAAACACTGTCGACTTTATTACAGTTTAATGTCAACCTACAGGTGTTTTCTGCTCATTTCAGCTCTCTTTAGCTTTCCTGTAAGGCATTTCGTGCAATTCTATACACACACAGATAAAAAAAATTTAAAAATCACACAGCAGATGAGCAGCAAATGGCAAGTTCACAGAGATGAGTTATTAGTTCAGGTGAGTTGCTTATAAATCTTTAACAGTTATAGAGGTGCTATATGTCTCCTTAAGTCATTCTCATAAAAATAGCAGTGTTTTATTGTTAAGCGTGTAATCATCTGCATCACTATATAAAAATATATATAAATATATAAACTAAAAAATCCAAATGATTAAGGAGAGCACTGTTTACAGGTAATATTAATGGGGGGGGGGATTTCCTGTTTACCAGTTTATTCATGTTACATTAATTAGCCATCAGAATTTTAAAACTGCCTCTTGGCAGTCATATTCTTATAATGCATTTATCTGTTATTTGATTGTTTTGTTCATAGTTAGGACAGCAGTCTGATTTTTCCATCTGATGTTTAAGCAGTTATTACTTATAAGTAGTAATCTAAACTTTATAGTAGATCACCATTTTCCAGTAATCAGGGGAGCTACCGATGAGGCGTAGATGAGTCTGAGTCTGAGTCGTTGACCCATCTTAACTAATTCTCAATGTTTCAAGCTTCACAACTGAACAACCTCTAATCCTAGATTTTTATTTAAATGAGTTTACATTTGATTATTGTGTAGATTTCCATATAAATGTGTAGATGCAGCACTGTTTTTTATCAGTTTGTAAAAAAAACCAACAAAAAAAAACCATGCATGTTAAGCAGCAGATGTTTTACTAGTAGGCAGTGGAAATCTCAGTTCAGTTTTAAAGCGTGCTTTACTGCAAAACGGTAAAAGGCGCACTTATATAGCGCTTTACACTGTGTCTCATTCACACACACTCACTCACCAGTGGTAGCAGAGCTGCCGTGCAAGGCACTAACTTGCCATCGGGAGTAACTTGGGGTTCAGTGTCTTGCCCAAGGACACTTCGGTACGTGGAGTCACGTGGGCCGGGAATCGAACCGCCAACCCTACGATTAGTGGACAACCCGCTCTATCACCTGATCCACAGCCGCCCCAAGCTACTCCAAGCTTCTTAGGTTTAAATGTTTGTAGAAGAAGAATTCCCATGAATTGATTAAGTGACATGTACACTCACAGATCACTTTATTAGGAACACCTGTACACCTACACATTCATGCAATTATCTATTGTTGCAGCAATGAAATGCATAAAATCATGTGGATTCAGGCCAGCAGCTTTGGGTCATGTTCACATCGACCGTCAGAATGGGGAAAACTGTGATTTCAGTGATTTTGACCATGACATGATCGGTGGGTCCAGACGGGCTGGTTCGAGTATTCCTATAACTGCTGGTCTCCTGGGATTTCACACATGACAGTCTCTAGAGTTTACTCTGAATAAAGAAAAAATATCCAGTGAGCAGCAGTTCTGTGGACTGAAACGCCTCGTTGATGAGAGATGTCAACGGAGAACTCGGATAACACTCTGTACAGTTGTGGTGAGCAGAACGGCATCTCAGAATACACATCAAACCACGAGGTGGATGAGCTCCAACAGCAGAAGACCACATCAGGTTCCACTTCTGTCAGCCAAGAACAGAAAGCTGAGTCTGCACTGGGCACAGGCTCACCAAACTGCACAGTTGAAGACTGGAAAAACGTAGCCTGGTCTGATAAATCTTGATTTCTGTTGAGGCATGTGGATGGTCAGAAGGAATCCCTGGACCCAACCTACCTTGTGTCAAACAGTCCAGGCTGGTGGAAGTGGTGTAATGGTGTGAGGAAGGTTTTCTTGACACACTTTGGGCCCGTTAAAACCACTTGAACGCCACGGCCTATTTGAGTATTGTTGATGACCATGTGCATCCCTTCATGGCTACTTCCAGCATGATAAGATTCATGAACATGCCGATGAGTTCAGTGTTCTTCAGTGGCCTTCCCAGTCACCGGATCCGAATCCAGTAGATGACCTTCAGGATGTGGTAGAACGGGAGATTCACGGCATGAAAGTGCTCCTGAGAAATCTGCAGGAACTGCGTGATGCAATCACGTCAACATGGAGCAGGATCTCAAAGGAACGTTTCTGACATCTTGTAGAATCCGTAACACGAAGAATTGAAGCTGTTTTAACAGCAGAGGAAGGCGCTACCTGGTATTAATATACCGTTCCTAATAAAGTGCTCAGTGAGTGTGTGCTGCATCAAATTATTGAATTAAGATCAAGGCAAATTTGCTGGCTTTTTCCATTTGAGTAATGGCACAGCAAGAAAAGTTTTGCTATTATTATTTCTGTCCTTAAAAATTCCATGGCGCATCATTGTGCATTTTAATCCATTTGCGCTTTCTATAATTTGGGTGATGATCTTTTTATCGTTGCAGGGGACAGTTATTTGGTGAACTGTGCAGAAAGGGCTTGAGAAGGACTGTGCGCTCTACGGCAGATTTGACTTGTTTGTTTGAGACGAATGGTATTTTGCTCTGTCAATCTCTGATGTGAAATCAACTCAACTCTATGACTATAGTCTGTAATCGTTTCACATGTGGCTGTTCAGGACTCAGTTTTTCTTCAGTTGGCAGAGGATTTGTGGCTTGCACTTTTTTGGCCACAGCATGTGATATCAAGTTCAGCTATAATACTGAATGAGACTGTTCAGCCTCCAAGGTAGTTGGAAGTCAAGACCCAGGAATTTCTGGAATGATACTTTTGACAATAGACCATCTGTTCATTATATCTTATGCTTTTCTCCTGTTCTGAAGATGCTGCATTTATGATGAATTCTTCATTACATATCTATGATAATAATCTAAATCTATTGGTTTGAGTCAGTATTCATTATATGTTGATTTTGGTTATTGGGGCAATGAAAATATGGTTAATTTGACTATAAAATGTATAAATGGAATGTGTGTGTGTACGCGGTTTTGATAACGGGCATGGTGGCTTAGTGGTTAGCGCTGTTGCCTCACACCTCCAGGTTGTGGTATGGTGCGCGTCAAACGGCGTCCGGTGCACGTCAGGCGGCGGTATGGCGCGCGTCAGGCGGCAGTATGGTGTGTATCCGATGGCGTCTGGTGCACATTACATGTTATGTTGTGTATCCGGTAGGGATGTCACGATACCAGAAATCTAGTAGTCGGTACACGATACTCAATACCAAAGTCGATACCACATTGTGGTATAAAAATAAAATAAAAAAAATTAAATGAAAAACTCTCCTGGTGGACATCCTCCTCTGGCTGATACTGCCAGAGAGAGAGAGAGAGAGAGAGAGAGAGGGGGATATTTTAGTTATTAAACACTGTCTGACAATGAGTGGAGGCTACAGGGGAGACGCACGGGCGCACACACAGACGCACACAACGCACACACACACACACCCCTTATACTGTGAATGCAAGCATTAGTTTAAATTCACTGATATGGTGGCAGGCCAGAAAGATTTATTAAAAGCATGAACGTGTGAATATTATTATTAATATATTATTAGTGACATGAGGCTGCGTGTATCCGACAGGACCCGGGCTGGATGGCGATGCATGGTGTCCATTAGGAGGTAGTTTATAACACTGCAATGTGTTAGCGTCGTTAACAAATAACTGTCTATCGCTAACATTACATGGAGCGTAACGTTAGCTGGTTTCACGCCCACAATGCAGCTGCCTCAAACACACATAATATAGGATCGTCTTTCAGGAGCGTCGCCGAATTCCAGGTGTTTCCTCGCTTTGTTCGAAATGAACGATAGCAGTGGCTGCACACCGGAAACCGATACCAGCTTTCCTCTCAACGAGTGGGGGCGGAGCTAAACTTGTAGCCGTTTCTGTAGTTTTTCCCGTGTGCTTGTAGGCGTTCCTCTTCTTCTACACTTGTGGACCGACTAAAACACTTGCGTGTATCTGCTGCCCCCATCAGGTCCGGAAGAATTGCAACCTTGGTACCTTAATTACAATCGGTACCCACACTACTGCAGAAAAACAAGTACCGTCACGTCACTTGGTACCGAAGTATCAGTGCACATTACGTGTTATGCTATGTATCAGGTGGCATCTTGTGAGCATTACGTGGTATGGTGCACATCAGGCGGTGTCTGGTGAGCATTACGTGGTATGTGGTGTATCATGCAGCGTCTGGTGCACATTACGTGTTATGGTGTGTATCAGGTGGCAACTGGTGCGCATTATGCGGTATGGTGCCCATCAGACGGCGTTTGGTGCACAATACGTGTTATGGTGTGTATCAGGTGGCATCTGGTGCGCATCAGGCGGTGTCTGGTGCACATTACGCGGTATGGTGCGCATCAGGCGGTGTCTGGTGCATATTATGTGTTATGGTCTGCATCAGGTGGTATCTTGTGCACATTACGCGTCTGGTGCGCATTACGCGGTATGGTGTGTGTCAGGCGGCGTCTGGTGCGCATTACGTGGTATGGTGTGTGTCAGGCGGCGTTTGGTGTGCATCAGGCGGGGTGTGGTGCACATCAGGCGGGGTGTGGTGCACATCAGGCGGTGTCTGGTGCTCATCAGGCGGCGTCTGGTGCTCATCAGGCGGCGTCTGGTGCTCATCAGGCGGCGTCTGGTGCTCATCAGGCGGTGTCTGGTGCTCATCAGGCGGTGTCTGGTGCTCATCAGGTGGCGTCTGGTGGGCATGAGGCAGTGTCTGGTGCACAGTAGTGGCGTGTCTACTGTCCACAAGGCTGATATTTTCACTGTTGATGCTGCTCGAAGTGTAATGACTGACACCAGCGTATTTAACAGCATATTTAATCACTCTAATTATCACCACCATTAATTAATTGTAAAGAATTAGACATTGTTTGTTTTGCCCTTTGTTTTATGACACTGTGCAGGCCGGATTAATCTTTTTTTAATCCAAATTTTCATCCTTTTTCCTCTTTTGTATGATTATTGATCAATAGATCCATTTTGACCAAAATAGGCAAAATATTTCAGTGGCTCCTTTTGCCTCGTCAGACAGTGAGGGTGATGTGATCCAGCCGAGAGCATGTGAGATGCTTGTTGTAGGGACTTCCAGGAGGTGTCTGTTAATATCAAAACAAAATATCATGTAGGGACAGTAAAATGTTATATGGTTGTACAGCCTTTTGTACACTGTAGTACATTGGGAACACCTCGGTCAAGAATTTCACTCAGGATTAAGGAAATAGTTCTGAGAGTTGTGTATGTTTAAAGAACTAGGTATGCGCATATTAAAAAGCTGAACATTTGAACAGGTCCGGGTGTTCATGTAGTCAACTATTTACTGCAGTGTTGGGATAGCGTGATAATCCGGAACTGTAAGAACGAAGTCTTCCTCGCTCCGATGGCACTGAGATTAAAACTTTCCCCCCACCTTCGGCTGGGTTTCGTTGCCTTAATCCAATTTAACAGGCCATGGTGTGATGATGGATTTTTAAAGACAGTCCTTTCAGTTCTACTGACTTTCTGTCTTTGTTCATACGGACTAGGTCATAATGTTTATGTCCACACGTGTGCTTGATCTGATTTACTGTGATGTGGTGTTAATTGCTGAATATTAACTTGGTGGACATCTTCTCTTTCTCATAGGCCTGACAGAAGCAGCAACACATTCTGATAATGTCTGGACCAGTGACCAGCCGATCCCGGGTTTACCCAGACGTGAACACACAGAGACCTCGCGAGTACTGGGACTACGAGTCGCATGTTGTGGAGTGGGGGTGAGCCTGCTGGTGCTATGTTTGTGCTGATAAAGATATAGTAAAGCAGGCTGAAACAGCTGCTTTGGCGTTCAGTCCGTCAGGTTATCGATCTTGTTTTGAGCCCATTTAAGAAAGCTAAGAAAATATGATCTATGCAGGACGTGGTCAAATTATTACAAAGACGTCACCAAATATTATGACTCCTGAATGCAAACACATCTGTAAATCCTTCATGTGTCTTTTTGAACAAAATTGTTTGCTTTTGTTAGATCACACAAAACTGGAACGAACATCTGAGCTCAGTTTACATGTTCAGCCTGCCTGCATTTTATGCATTTTGTGTAGGAACACTTTTTCATCTTTTTCTGCCCAATAAAAATGTCAGATAAGCCAATGTGATCTACAGTTGTGTTGATACAGTGGGGCAAATAAGTATTGGACGCGTCAACATTTGATTCAGTAAATATAATTCCAATGAGGTTGTTCACATGAGATTTTCACCAGACGTCAGTATTAACTCAAGAAATCCAGAACTATAAAGAATTCACAACATTAAAGTCCATAAATAAAGTTATGTGTAATAAAGTGGAATGACACGGGGAAAAAAGTATTGAACACGCTAAGAAAAAGCAGTTCTCCAAGGCAAAGAAGGAAAGGAGCCAGCTGAGATCTGTAAGTAATTATACCTCCTATCTGTGCAGATTAATATCAGCTGGGTTAGTAAATTGATGGTCTATAAAAAGGCTTTTCATTACCAAGGTGTCACAAAAAACATCTCATGATCGGTAAAAGCAAAGAGCTCTCCCAAGACCTTCACAACCTTAATGTTGCAAAACATATTGATGGAATCGGATTCAGACGTATTTCAAAACTTCTGAATCCTCCAGTAAGCACCATCAGGGTCATTATCCACGAGTGGAAGCAACATCACTCCGTCATCAACCGGCCACGCACAGGAGCTCCTCGCAAGATATCTGACCAGGGAGTCAGAAGAATAGTCAGAAGAGTAGCCCAAGAGCCAGGGACCACTCGGAAAGAGCTCCAGAAACACTTGGAGGCAGCAGGTAACATCGTCACAGAGAAAACAATGCGCAATGCACTCCACTGCTCACGCTCACCCGCAAGACTCCATTACTAAAGAAAAGGCATGGCGAAGCTGTTTAAAGTTTGCTACAACTCATTTGGACAAGCCTATGAAATACGGGGAGAGTGTAGTCTGGTCAGATGAGAGCAAAATTAAACTTTTTGGCTGTCATACTGCACACCATGTTTGGGGAAGAAATGGCACTGCACATCACCCTAAAAACACTACACCAACAGTGAAGTTTGGAGGTGAAGCATCATGGTGTGGGGCTGTTTTTCATCACATGGTACTGGCAGACTTCATATAATTGAAGGAACGATGAATGGAGCCCTTTACCGGGAGATTCTAGAGAAGAATCTGCTGCCATCCACCAGGATGATGTAGATGAGACGTGGGTGGAGCTTCCAGCAGAACAACGATCTAAAGCATACAGCAAAGGAAACAATCAATTGGTTTCAGAGAAAAAAAATCAAGGTGTTAGAATGGCCCAGCCAATCACCTGACTCGAATCCAACTGAACAAGATTTAAAGACAATATGTTTAGAAGAACGGACCGAAATCACACCTGAATACTGCGACCCATTAATCTCTTCATACAGGAAGTGTCTTGAAGCGTCATTACAAACAAAGTCTCCTCTACTAAGTATTAAATACATTTCAGTTAGTGTGTTCAATACTTTTTCCCCCCGTGTCATTCCTCTTTATTACACATAACTTCATTCATAGACTTTAATGTTGTGAAGTTAAAATTTCATGTGAACAACCTCATTGGAAATATATTTACTGAAAAAAATGTTTAAGCGTTCAATACTTATTTCCCCCACTGTATGTTTAATGCTCCGATAGTAACTGACACCCTGGTTAGTATATATTATGTATCTATTATTATAAAATCAGATAACTATATTCATAGTCAAAAACAATACTTTTTGGGCTGTAACATGCACATTTTAGGATGAAAGAGATTGGGGGGGGACAAAAAAGGCCAATAGGCCTAAAATGAAGTGTAACAATGATCACTGTACAAATCATTTTAATGCCAATTCTAATTTGAACGTGATTAAAAATGCTGCTTGTTTTCTTGCGTGTTCAAATGTATACCAGGTTTTACAGTAGCCACACCCCCAGACCCCCCGTGGTTACCTTGTGTATTATTATTATCATCATTATATTTTAATTTTACGTTATGTATTTAGTTGCAATAAAACAACTTGTATTTGTTTTTAAAGGAACCAAGATGACTACCAGCTTGTCCGTAAATTGGGGCGTGGCAAATACAGTGAAGTTTTCGAAGCTATCAATATCACAAACAATGAGAAAGTAGTTGTTAAAATCCTCAAAGTAAGTACATTAAAGTGCCTGTTTATTTATCTGGACACCTGTGTAATTATGTGTGGTGTGTTTATCATTGATTAATGAATAGAGTTGTCAATAGATTTAACTGTATAGAATATTATTGATGGGTGGATGGGAATTGACAGAATGAATGGATTTGTGGGATGGATGGATGGATGATCGATCCATGAGCATCACATAGACATAATGGTGTACTGCTACGCCATAGGAAACCTTTGAGAACAAATGGAGTTCATTTCAGTTTATTGGAGCACAATATATCTGAATAGACCAGACCTCTTACATTACATGCCATCCCACCTCTCATTTTCCAGATCACTGACGAGCATCTTTGCCAAATAAGCTTGTTTGTGTTGTGGGCTGTTTTTTAAAAAAAAAAAAAAAAAAAAAAAAGATTTGTAACTCAATCCTGTCGGCAAAAACCCAACTTAAGAGAGGGAGACTTTCTTTAAGAGAGAATTCCTCTTTCTTCTTGCAACTGAACATGGCTCCAGATTCATGCGATAACATTTTGTGAGATGAGAGGTTTCTTTCATGCTATGTGATAAATGCTTGTGGAGATTAGTCACATCTCTGTTAATGTAGCCAGGATTTTATTTTGAGCTTGACTTTACTGGAGACAGGATGGGACGAGTGCAACACAATCAGTGCCTGGAACTGAAAATGTTTTTGGACTCAGTTTTTGTCTCCTTCTTTTTTTCTTTTTTTTTCCTTTCTGTCTACAGCCAGTAAAGAAGAAGAAAATAAAACGAGAAATAAAGATCTTAGAGAATCTGCGCGGTGGCCCAAACATCATCTCACTTTTAGACATTGTCAAGGATCCAGTGGTTAGTATCAGAGTACATCAAAAATCAGATCCCAGCGAAGGGTTTTATTTTGTACTAATGAATCTTTGTAAGACAGTTGTTATTGTTGTGTGTCATGGGTTATTGAATAAAAATAAAGTAGCAGATAACACTAACTTATTTTTGATTTGAGTAATTATTAAGAAGTCCTCTCTGCTTATTTGGAAAAGATAGGTGTTGGGATTTCAGTGTTTTCTGAATATATTTTGCTAATTTCTTTCTGTTTTTTCTTTCTAAGTCTCGAACGCCTGCTCTGGTTTTTGAACATGTTAACAACACAGACTTTAAGGTGAAACTCTTGCTCGCTCGTATAAATCCTAGTCATTAATGGCATGTTTTGAAAGTGAGGAGAACCCAGCTCTTTCCCCTTATTTTTCACAGCAATTGTATCAAACACTATCAGACTATGACATCCGATTCTACATGTACGAGATCTTAAAGGTAAGTTGTAGCTCCTTAGCACACATTAAAACGCCGGTTACCTGGTAATTAGCGAAATCATTGCGAATATAAACAAGCAGTCTGTGCTTGTTGATGTCCCATGGCACAGAAAGAACCGATAATGCTCAGATGTTTTCAAATCATGTGGCCAGCATTTCTGCTTCTCTCATCCACCTGTAGAGGGGTCTGTAGGATTTCATTTCCATTATTCCCTATTTCTTGTTCACTCAATTATCGAACTAGCTTGTCAGACATTATTACATTATGTTGCTGTGGTTTGAGTGCAAGACTCCATAGAATGGTTTTGAATTCGGAAATCACTCTTGTGATGCGAGTACTTTGCCTCAGTGGTTGGAGGGGTGCAGAGCTGGAGTTTGACTCCTGTCAGGTTAAGACGTTTGAAACTGCATCTCACTCGCCCAGTGAGGCTCATTTTGTTCTTGAACCTGGAAGGTCGGTGAAAATGAGGGGCGTTTTGGTCAAGTTAAGGATATTTCCTGTATTACTATGGGTACCTCCTCTGTAAAATATTTTGGTCTCTTATTCCATTTGTTCATTCAATAGTATCTTATCCTTTGAGTACCTGAAAAAAAAAATCCTGTCTTCTCAGGCCTTGGACTACTGCCACAGTATGGGAATCATGCACAGAGACGTCAAGCCCCATAACGTCATGATTGATCACGAGCACAGAAAGGTATTGACCTTCTCATTTCTGATCGTCATTTGTTACATCAGTGCGGTTCTTGTAACACTCTAGACTCCTGTTTCAGAGAATGAGGAGTGCATCAAATAACCTTCGCAGCCACATCAGTGATGAAAACTGCAGGCTATGCAAGGGGACCAATAAAGTCTCTGAGGAGACACGATATGATGATGATTATCAAGTGCAGTGTTTCTGTAAGACCCAGACCATAATGTGTTGTTTGGTTTCTCAGCTTCGTCTGATAGACTGGGGCCTGGCTGAGTTTTACCACCCAAGTCAGGAGTACAATGTCAGAGTGGCCTCCCGATACTTTAAAGGACCTGAACTACTCGTTGACTACCAGGTTGGTGTGTGTGTTAGGGCTGTCAGATTCCTTTCTCTATTGTGCATTTTACAATAGGTGAATTTTACGTGCTTACCCACGGTTGTGTGTGCTTTGCTGGCCTACAGTTAGATTGTATGATGCGTAAAGTCTTCTATTTTGTACTCATCTTCATGCAGGAAAATAAAGTCGGTGCAGAAAGTGTTCAGACAACTTCACAAGGGTTATTTTGTGGGTTAACATTGGTCTGAGGTGGTACCTACCTAAACTATACACTTGTTGTATTGGCATGAAGACCTTTAAAGAGCACTCCCAAACTAACTTACAGGGATCTAGTAGAGATTTGTAGCATTAATGTTCTGCTAAAAGCCAGGGATACATTTTCACCCACACTGGAACAAAACTATTGCAGTAAAGCCAAAAAGGTAGAATGTTAATTCAAAGATAAGTGATAACACACAAAAAAAACGTCAAATCTATATTATTCTTTCTTTAACCTCCCCATGCTCTCATCTTTCACCTAGATATTGGTTCTCGCTGTTCCTCCTCTGGCATCACTTCATTTTCCACACCTTGATCGCACTGTGATTGATAATTAAATGATTACCTATATTAAATTAAACTCAGCTTGCTGCGATAGACGGTGATACCGGTGTTCAGCTGCACACCGTTTACATCAATTGCCTACTACGGCACCGCCCCCACCTTTGTTTTGTCGTTTTTTATAGTAATAAAAATCATTTAGTTCAGTTAGAGAACGGACGCTACAATTAAAAACTGAACGTGTGTTTAAATTAGCATGAGCCGAATGAGTCAGAGTCACAGTACAGATCAGCCGGAGTCAAATTTCATTTATCATGTGATGAGTGAGGCGAGCCGACTGACGGGAGAAGTGAGGCGAGCCGAGCCGACTGACAGGAGGAGTGAGGCGAGCCGACTGACAGGAGGAGTGAGGCGAGCCGAGCTGACTGACAGGAGGAGTGAGGCGAGCCAACTGACAAGAGGAGTGAGGCGAGCCGACTGACGGGAGGAGTGAGGCGAGCCGACTGACGGGAGGAGTGAGGCGAGCCGACTGACGGGAGGAGTGAGGCGAGCCGACTGACGGGAGGAGTGAGGCGAGCCGACTGACGGGAGGAGTGAGGCGAGCCGACTGACGGGAGAAGTGAGGCGAGCCGAGCTGACTGACAGGAGGAGTGAGGCGAGCCGACTGACAGGAGGAGTGAGGCGAGCCGACTGACAGGAGGAGTGAGGCGAGCCGAGCCGACTGACAGGAGGAGTGAGGCGAGCCGAGCCGACTGACAGGAGGAGTGAGGCGAGCCGACTGACAGGAGGAGTGAGCCACGCCGACTGACAGGAGGAGTGAGGCGAGCCGACTGACAGGAGGAGTGAGGCGAGCTGAGCCGACTGACAGGAGGAGCTTTTTAGTCTCAAAGTTTTAAGATGTCCCTTTCGCCGCCTCCTTCTTCAGTTTTTATTTCATTTTCTGCCGTCTTTGTCTGTTTGGCATCGTGCCTTTACTGACTATATAACATACATATAATAAGAGTTACTTTCATGTCTGATAATGTAATGAACTTGAGTAGCTAGTATTTACAAACACATTCCCTCTCAATCAGTTTGTAAACTACAACGGTCATAAGCATATAAAACGCTGCTAACACAAAAAGGTTAGCAGAAGAGCTAGTGGTCTCAGCATACCGGTCTGCCTGTTGAAGCGAGATTCGAGAATCCCGATCGCATCGTGATAACGAGACTATCTGACGGCAGACTCAGGTCGGACAAATAAATAGGAACATTCTCCGGCTTACTTACTACCCTTTTGTGCACACTCTCATGTTAATTTGAATTCAAATGCTTTTTACATAATATAATTGTTTATTAATTAAAGTTGAGAGGGGCACTTTTAAATAATGTAGAAAAAGGGCAGGGGCTCAAGTCCCCAGAAGGCCCCCCCTTCTGCACGTCCCTTTAATGATCCCACCATTCAAGCAATTGTCGCCTCCGAATTGCCGCAAATGTAGAAGTGGAAGTGAAATGTGCACGGCATTAGCAACAACCTCTGCAGACAGGGTTACCATCTTCTGTTAGGTTTCCCTCAGCATTTTTATAAAATCCAACATATGACCAGACTTCGGATTTGCGTCAGACTCATGCTGGGTGTGTGGACAGCATTTACCGTGAGTTTTATAAATCGCACACGGTTTTAATGATAATTAAATGTGACGTGATAATCCTGACCGTCGGGGAATTTTATCATGAAACCGTAACTGTTTCATCCCTTTTATATACA
Organism: Ictalurus punctatus; assembly: GCF_001660625.3. Lineage (NCBI taxonomy): Eukaryota > Metazoa > Chordata > Actinopteri > Siluriformes > Ictaluridae > Ictalurus > Ictalurus punctatus. The sequence goes on along the minus strand of NC_030439.2, from coordinate 2,415,849 downwards.
TATATATGTATTTTTTTATATATTTATTCAGTACTATGTAGAAGCATCTTTGACAGCAGTTACATCTTTGAGTCTTTACACACCGAATGTAAATAGTTACACCAGCTGTTATCTCTTCAGCTAAAATAACTTCACAACTGGGTAATGATACCAATTCCACAACTTGGATAAACCAGATGACTGTTAAAATAAATAATAATGAATATTCACCAGCTTCCCACCAAAGTAGAGAACAAATAAATACCTTATCCTTTCAGCAGTAACACAAATCTAAAAATCATCACAAATCAGCTCAGCAACATCATATTAAAGAGTATTTTATTTTCATAAAATCTTTTTATGAAGTTTTTTTTTTTTTTTTACAAAAATATTTGTAGCTTTAATGTTGGATGCCAAAATATATATATATTTTTTGCAGATCAAAATGAATTTTTGCTCTGTTCTTGTGATTGTCAGATGTATGACTACAGTTTAGACATGTGGAGTTTAGGCTGCATGTTGGCCAGTATGATTTTCAGGAAAGAACCATTCTTCCATGGACATGACAACTATGATCAGGTGAGTGGCATACACGTAGATTAAATGTACACACTGACCGACACTTGTTTTCAATTGAGTTTATTTACGTTACACCTTTAAGCATCATTATCATGTCTTGTGCTTCTGCCACGTGATTGGCTGATTAGCTGTATAAATGAGCATGCGTGAGTAAGATTACCAGCGTTATTAGTGGTTCAGAAATTTATATATACTGTAGACAGAGTTTATATAGAATAGATAATCATTATACCTGGTCTCCTCCAATATTGGGGGGGGGGGGGGGCCACACATGGTAGGGGAGTTACAAAAGGTTGAGAAGCTCTGTTCTAGACCATACTTCTTGATCTCTAACAGTCCAGATGCGTTGTTTTTTGCACTTGCTATAATTGTTCAATAGTTATTAAGTTTACTGAGCTTATTTTAACGTCCTAAAAACACAGCCAGTCAACAAGTGGATTTTTCCGGATTTTTCCCATTCTAAACTCACCTTATTGGCATCTTGCAACACACCGAGAAAGGGCAGATGAGTGCAGAAACACATAATTTCCCGATGTTTGTAAAGCAGTTGCATTGATATTGTTCAATAACACAGAATAAGGGTCTTACTGTTGACTGGTGGTGCATGTGCTACTTTCACTCTAGTGCTTAAATGAGTACTGTCTTTACAGCTTGTACGAATTGCCAAAGTTCTGGGCACAGAAGACCTATATGACTATATTGACAAATACAACATCGAACTTGATCCACGGTTCAATGATATCTTGGGCAGGTAAGACTTCAGTGTCTGGTTTATCTTAATATTTGATTTTTTTTTTTCTTTCCTGTTTTCGCTCCATCATGTATTGTCCTATGTACAAGGCATTAAGATCCCTTTTTACATTTTTTAAAACTTCTTTACCTACTGCACACACCTTTTCCTCCAGACATTCCAGGAAGAGGTGGGAGAGGTTTGTGCATAGTGAGAACCAGCACCTGGTCAGTACTGAAGCTCTGGACTTTCTAGACAAGCTTCTGCGCTATGACCATCAAGCTCGCCTCACAGCCCGGGAGGCCATGGAGCACCCATACTTCTGTGAGTCCCACATATACTTGTAATAGTACATATACAGTCATGTGAAAAAATAAGTATACCCTGTGGAAATTGTTTTTGTTTTGGCTTTTTTGACATATTTGGACAAGCAAACATTTGATCCACTTTGAAACGGTGCCTATTAATAAATGACACTCTATCAAATGACACGTACTATTGACATTTTGTAGTAATTTCCACAATTTTGATTAACAAAAAAGAGATCAGTCACATGGAAAAAGTAAGTACACCCCTACATTTATCACAGCTTCAAATCCGTAAAATTAGAATCAGGCGTTGAAGATCGGGTGCCAGTGACCAGAACTTGCTTAGGGAGTGCAGGTGGAACCTGTGTTATGGACAGGTCTTACTGGACAGCTTGCATTCATTGATTCAACTATGAATCTTGCATTATATCAGAGAGTGCTTGAAGATGTGAGGCCATCTGTCTGAAAGTTGAACCGAAAGAGGACATTTCAACAGGATAATGATCCTAAGCACACGAGGAAATCCACCAAGGAACGGCTCAAAAAGAAGAAATGCAGGGATATGGAATGGCCTCGTCAAAGCCCGGATTTGAATCCCATTGAAATGTTGTGAAGGGATTTGAAACGGGCAGAACATGCAAGAAAACCCTCACACATCCTGTAACTGAAAGAATATTCCATGGAAGAGTGGTCAGAAATTCCAGCAGACCTGGTGGACGATTATCCAAAACGCCTACGAGAAGTTATTTCTGCTAAAGGGGGCGATACAAGCTTCTGAGGCCGAGGGTGTACTTACTTTTTTCCACAGAAGGATATCACATCTGTTGACATTTCTGTTGAATAAATGATTGAAAAAGCTCATTTTCCTGCTGCTTTTGTTCAAGTGTATGAATGTATTTATTAATAGACACTGTTTCTAAGAGAATCAAACGTTTACTCGTCCAAATATGTCAAATAAATAAAAAGCCAGAGATTTCCATGGGGTGTACTGATTTTTTCTCACTATACTTTTCATAGGCATGCAACAACATACAACAAAGAACAGCAACCTAGGCATTCATTTGGATCAAACACATCTGAAGTTGCAAGAAATAGTTTGTGTACTCTTCATTTTTGCATTTCAGTTGCATGTTAACTGACTTGCAGCTCGATTCAACTGAGAAAATAAAATACTAAACTCGGAACATCAACTCTAATCATTGAATTAACTAATTGTGTGGTAATTTTCAGTAGTGGCGTGGCATTTAGTATTGGTGTTCACATGACTATTAATTGCAGACTGCATTAATGCAAGTTTGAGAGGATTCATGTAGATCTCGCACATAATCCTGTGAACTCCTCTTACACCTGAATATGCAAGGGATTTTATTTATTTATTTATTTTTACATGCAAGAGCTTATGTTCATGAAGGATTAAACATTATTGTACCTTTTGTACAATATGTTAATTTAGTGGTGGACTAAATTAAACAAGTTCTTATCTTCCATTTGTTTCAGAGTCAGTGTGTCTGCTGTTAAACTGTATTGTTTGTCCCTTCACAGATCCCATAGTAAAAGATCAGGCAAGGATGGGCTCTACATCGGGGCTTTCCACTGGCTCCACTCCCGTCAGCACCTCCAGCATGATGACTGGTAAAATTTTCCCCGAGCCATTTTAACCCATGTTCAGATTACCCCAACTAGGTAATCATCTCTGCAAGGTTGGTTGAACTGATCTTGCGCTAGTGTTAATTTCGTTCACGAAAACTCTGACCGAAAATGCTCGACAACGACCTTTTTTCCATGACCAAGACGAGACAATGCCTGTTAAACACTAACTGTGACTGTATCACCATGCAATATTGTTGATGGAAAAATACAAGACCAAAATGACTTATTTTTGTCTACAAAAAAAGAGTGTATATATATATATATATATATATAAGTCCTCATGTGAACGTGAGTTCTGCATATAAAGATAGCGGGATATTCTGCGTGTGGTTGCGCAATGTTGACTTTCACGATTGGCCATAATACCTGCAGGCTGCAGCCAATCAGCGCGCGTCCTCACAGGACCGATAAGACCACCTCGGGGAAGTTAATGGAGTCTTAACTAAGCCAAAAATCTTAACAGAAGGATATGTTATGAATTACAGAAGGAAAAGTTATAAATTACTTTGGACCACCTGGAAAAAAGCTCGGCGTGAGAGGGAAGAGGGCCGTGATATGGAAGATAAGGATACACAATTCATAAATTCAGTTCAGTTTCATTTGCATAGCGCTTTTAACAGTGGGCATTGTCCCAAAGCAGCTTTACAGAAATAAATACATTCAGGATATAGATTTTACATGTGTGTGTGTTTATTCCTAAACGTTCCTCTCTTGATACTCAAGAAAACATATTGTTTGGAGGAGACATGAAATAAGTCTTAGTTATTGTATATTTTTGAGGTGTTTATGTTCAGGGTGTGGTTTGCCGGGGGAGGGGGGTGGTGGATTTCTCCCCCTGTGGTCTGTAGAGCACTCGCCGGTAAAACTTTTTAATTTTTGCTCAGATCCCGCTCTGACATGAAATTTCTCTGTAGTATACTTGTTTCTGTTTGTAATACATTGCTTGAATAAACGCCTCAATTACAGTATTAGACATAATTGTTTTTGTTTTTTTAAAATTAATTTTATTAATTGATTTTAATTTATTAAATGAAATCGATTAATTTAACCAGGGGCTGCTAATCATCCGTGGCTGAGCTCAGATTCTTTAACAGCCGCAAGGAATAGCCTACTGGGCTTCATAGTCTGTATAGGCTCACTGTGGTTTGGCCCCAATTTTGTTGGCCAAATGTGTTAATAATTATTCAGGGACATTTGACACAGGACTAAGACTAAATAAAAATAAAAAAATGACAAAATGAACACTATGTTGTGCTGATGTGTTCTGATTTAGGAGGCATCACATCCATGTCGTCGTCACAGCCCATGGCCAACATGACTGCTTCTCCTGTCATCCCCTCACCCAGCACCCTAGCCACACAAGTCCCCACTGCTGCTGGTGCGCAACCCTGATGAGGATTAGCTCTCTCAACGCTGTTTCCAGCCCTCGTTTTTACTTTTATTACAACACGCTGAGCAGAGACAGAATTGTATTTGTTTTCTTTTTTCCTTTTGTTTGTTTCCATTCAGTAATTCTATATTGAGATTCAGGCACATACCAGATATTGTCCGGCTGAAAATGTAGCTGCTGTATTTTATGATGGTGTCTAGAGAAGCAACTACACTGTAGAAATTTAAAAAAAAAAAAAAAAAAAAAAAAGGATAATAAAATTAATTTTATATGTCCCTAATTTTTTGGTGCTTTTATTTTGAAAAGATTAATGTGGTATCCCAATTTACAACATGCCACACACATTTTGAAAAAATAATATTTTAGTGCTTTAACATAATCTGCATTTGTTTTTGTTTTTTATACCTGAACACGTATCAAGTGCTTGTCATGAACTACTTGCCTCCACTGTTTGTCTTCGTTAGATGGCCTTTTCTGCATCCTCACTATCATCATACCGCTGGACCCCAGTACTTCACTTACTTCCTGGTCCACTGAGATTAGTCTGCTTCATCCGAAAGGCCGATAACATGAAAACACTGCCACAATCTTTCTATTTGGTGACTCCAGTACTGGAGGAACTCAAAACCAGAGCTAGAAGTTGCGCAATACTGAGTGAAGAAGCTGCATGGAAAATACAAAATTAACGGATGACAGACTGTGAGATTGGAACTCTCATTATTGCTGGTAACATTACTGGTTTAAGTATAGTTTGGAGTGTCTTTTTTTTTTTTTTTGCAACAGAAGAGCATTCACCCTGGTGTTGGGAGCTCGAATCCCCAGTTAGCACGTGCTTCTTGAGTGTTCAGCAGTCCTGTGATGTAGATAATTTTATTGCAGTGTTTTGTCGCAACTTGAGTCCAATATTAAATTTCTGTCCTGAAGCAAAACCAGCTGAGAACCACTGGTCTAGCGTTATGATTTTCATTTTGATTGTTTCTTTTTTTTTTTTCCTACCAATGGGATCGTTTGCCAATTCTTATCCACTAGCTAGTTCTCACACAACAGATATCGACCACAGGTCTAACCCTAGACCAGTGGTTCTCAGCTGGTTTTGCCTCAGGACCCAAATATCATGTTGGACTCAAGTTGTGACCCAGCACTACAATAAAATTATCATATGGAGATAAATGGAGAAATATTAATGCTATTCATACCAATAATAATTTCTTGTGTAAAGTTATAAGGTACTCTTTTACCACGTGAAATAACAGGAAGTAAATTAAGTTACACTTATCAAGTTCTTAACGTTGTACCTCAATTATTTACAATGGAGAATATACAATGCATATTTTTAATCAAGTGTACAATTATTCGACATTATTAAGGAAATGGGCCACTGTATAAATGCATAAACATAATCCTGAGTAAGTGCAATTTAACTAACAAATACAAACTGACCCAAATATCAAATTACAAATTGTACACTATATGTAAAAATTCTAAACTATTAAATACGTAAACGTTTAGCAGAAACGGAGCTGAACTCACAGCCTGTGCAAATCAACGGGGAAACTCGTGATTCAATTTCGATAAGGGTCTCACAATCAGGATAGCATGATCAGATGCATCTGTTGATTCTTCTAGATGGAGTGCATAACAGTCACTTGGGTTAACGTGAGCTACCGCCTGCTGCTTCATGTCCTCAGATGTACAGTATCCTCTATTCTCCTCTGTCTGGTGTCGTTGGAGGTCAGGTTTTTTTTCAACTGATTTACAGCGAGGAACGAGGAGTGAGGAGCAAGGATACACAGTGTATCCTACATGGAAGTGTTTCTTGTCAAAAAACCTGACATGCGTACAAATTCCCCTCCTTTACATCTGCCACAATCTCAAACAAAACCTTTTGATGATGTGATGGAATTGTGTGTGAAAGGCCTTGGGAGAGATGACCAAATAACACACAGATACACAAAACTCAAATGGCAAGCGCTCTGATTTATTCAAAGAAATGCAGACTATATATCAGGCTTGACACACAACAGAGACAATGGGTAACTATTGATTCACTAGGCAGAAGGGCATAATTGCATACAAGAAGCATATCAGTGTAAGAGAGGAACAACTCCATATACGGTATTCAGGAAGTCATGTGAGTAGCTGGTGTTCAGGAGACAGAGGAACGTGCAGACGGTGAGAGGTTTTATCCGTCTGTAGCTGGTTGGGAGGAGTTACAGAGGAGCGAAGAGGAAGAGGTGTTCACTGTAAACGTATCACTTTGAAGGGTGAGAACTTAAGTCATTTCATAATTTTTCACAAGTTTTTAAGCGTTAATCATGTTGTTTATTGGGTGTAATTAAATAGGTGAACACGCTTTAACATTTAAAAAAAAAAAAAAACATTATTTGTCAAGTAATACTGCAGTACCTCTATTCCCAGGATGCCTGAAATGCTCCAATTTCTGCAAAGCCCCTCGTTCTGAAAAGCCCGGAGTGCTCTGATTGGCCAGCTGACCTGTTACATTGTGATTGGCCAAAAACCTCAAACGTGAGTTGGAAATGTAACACTCCTTAGGTTAGCTCCAACCTCCAAAGCTTCTAAAGCAATTCTACGTTTTCACCCTATCAGTCCGAGCCAGATTCTGAAAATGCAGATGAACAAGCGGAAGCAGGCTTGCAAACATGACTTGAGCGGAATGTTTCACAGTGGTTAAGCTTTTATTTGGTAACTCTTACCTTTCAGATACAATGTTATAAAACTCCGAAGCGAACTGTTTGAATCCTTACACGCTTCAGATAACTCATACATTTACTGAGTGGACTATGGACCTTTGAAGTGCAGAGTAAAAGAAGAGTATGTTCTTAGGACATTTTATGTTCATGATACCACTGCAACAAAACGAATAAAAATGTGAAGAAATAAATAAATGTCACTATAGAAAATATTTATCAAGATATATTTATTTTTTAGTAAGAGTTGTAAAAAAATTTTTTTACACCAATTGAACTGTACGCGTTATACAGTTTTATCTACAATGGTAATAGAGTCCACCTTTCTTATTACAGACGGCACCGTTATGCCACCTATCGAAGATTGATCAGCTGGGGCTACGTAGTCCTCCAGTCCTGTGTTGTGCTGAGGCTATATCTGGAGTTTCCTGATCCGGATGGACAGTTTGCTGGTTTTCGACCACTCCTTGACGTGGACGGACAATAACTCCCTCCTTTGAAGGTTTTTCAAACTGTGAGGACAGGAACCTGGGAAGGGGTACACTGCTTGTCCCGCTGATGTTGCCTGTTCACGGTCTGCATTTTCACTGTAATGCACAGCCGCAAGGTACAACCTGCGATAAGTGAATAAGATCAAATGCAAAACAAGTATTAATGTGAAATAACAAACCAAGTAGCCACTAATGCACATATGCCTTTAAAGATGCTACAAAATAAACTGTAAAGTCTAGTACCTGCACAACATTGCAATGAAAGAGAAAACCACAGTCCTGGGGGCAAAACACAGGATCACGCCGTGGAAGGCCTCCAGCAAAGATGTCTGGTAGTGATGACTGAGTGTTTCCACATCCTACAGCGCTCTCTTCTTGTTCAGGACCTTTTACACTATTGTAAAATTCGAAAATTACCCAGAGTAGGCTATTTTCCTGTACGTGGTCAGGCTATAGAATCACAAACCGTCATAATCACGTAGACACAGTTTGAATGCATACCTCGGTGGAACCAGTTTTTGGGATCCCTAAAAACTGTCTGGATGTTCAAACTTCGGGAAGACAGGGTTTTCACGGACATAGACGTTTTGGATGTGGTTGCATGTGGCCACCTTTTTCCTGTCCAAGTTCCACTTGTATATTATAGCAAGCTCCAAGAAGTTCCTAGCATGTCTCCTGAACATACTATACTGCATCATCTCAAGCTGCATGGCCTTGGAGATCTATAACATTATGAAAAGTTACATATTAAGAGAACAGCAGTTTAAACTCAAGCATAATGTGAAAAGTAATAAAAGTACCTTTTCAAGTTGAAAAAACAAGGCCCAAGTAGCTGCGGACATCAGTGGGTTTCCTCTCCTCCGAGTCACCTGGTGTATACGCGGAGTCATGGGTTTTCATGATTTCAGAAACGCCCGTCTCAGTCCTCCTCCTCCAGACGAGGTCTCTTACGTGGTCTGAAAGCACGGGTGTTTATGGGTGTTGATGAGATGGGGGCGGTTTCAGTGCCTACATCCAGACAAGAAACCGTAGCCTGGGTGCCTATAATTAAAAAGGGAAAAACCAAATCAAAATATTTTGAGTAAAATAACATGATAATCCAGTCACAACCTTTAATATCTGTGAGTAAACACGCAGCATTCAAGTTCACTGTATATTCTACAGTTTTCCAAGACTGAAATACACTGCACCTGGAATATCCATACATGAACATGTTTACTGTCTGAATTATACACACACACACCTTTGCTGCGTACATGCGTGCCCTTCAGTGTACCCATGGACAGTTGTGTGCCAACTGATCGCATCTTTGGCGACACTAAAGGCAGTGTGCCCACTGATCTCGTCTCTACGCCGTCCGTCTGACATCCCACATGACGGCTTCTGGATAGAGTGGAGAACTGCTGTGAACCCTGGCCCTGCTGAGATGTACTCTAACAGAAATAACAAAAAAATGAAGAATTAAATCCAGTTGATGGAAAATGAAACACTTCAACTCGTATAAAAAAAATAAACATTTAGTGTGTCTTATGACCCCGACAGACAGGTGAGGGGGTCAGGGGAATGTGCACACGGCTGAGACACGTGGTCCACTGAGGTCAGAACTCTCTTCATGGACCAGGTGGAGATGAACTGAGTCCAGTTCGAAGCGAAAACAAAGGCTTGTGTAAACATGAGTCCATCTCTGCAGTTCATGACGAGAAATAACACGCGTCACTCTGCACGTTTACGGCGAACAGTGTCCACGGCTGAACCTCACAACTTTAGCACGTTAGCAGAAACTTCAGCTAGGCCACAACACAGAACTCCGCGTTTCCACAGTCCACAGCAGAACTCAACATCAAATCATCTTGAAAAGATCAAATAATGAGACACGTACCGGCTCTGATTCAGACACGCAAGACTGTCCGAATAAAGTGGGAGTCGCTCCGGGTTTCAGGAGCAGTCTTTGTGTGTAGCCTGCGTTGTACTCGCCCAGGTTCAGGAAGCTGTCCTCGGTGAAATGCTCTGTGCATAAGCAGACATTCGGGTTGTACTCATCGGGAACAGCGTTATAAATAAACAGTAACCACTGGTTCCTAATTTCATCCGTTTTCGGAAGGCTAAACAAAGAGGTTTTGCTTTCGCACCGAAACACGCAGCGTTTCCGCGACATGGCGAGAAGGTCCTGGCTGCAGCCTGGAGAAAGGGGCGGGGCTGCACTTTTAACGGGGCTACACGTGGCGCTCCGCCCATAACCGCTCTCATTGGTCAGTGGCTATGTAATGACGTAAACGCCTCAGCATGTTCTTATTTGACTCTATGCATGTTCACTTCCGCTAACACAGCTTCCGGTTCTTCACCGGAAGCCTTTTTTTCAATGGGTGTTGGCAGCATGGCTTTTTACACTCACTGCTTGCGAGATCTTCCACGGATTATTGTGAATGAAATCCATCGCATTACGATGTTGGCATCTGTCATTCCTTCTAGTAAGAAGGAGAAGGGCTTTAACAGCTATGTTTCGAGTTATAGCCACAACTTTGAGGGTCTCAGGCTAACATGCTAGCTATTTTATTTATTTATTTATTTATTTATTTATTTATTTATTTATTTATTTATTAAAAAGACCATATTCACATGTAGCGTCTTGCCTTAATCTAATGCTTACTTAAATGAATAAAACTGTTGTCTAATACTGCTCTTATTTACTGTGCTGTGCTGCATTGCTCAACCGCGAACATGTTCATACTCGCTTAAAACAGGGGAAAAAAAGAACATGGGAGATTATGGAAACATACCAAGACACAGCAATACTGAGATGATGAACCTTCACACTGAAAGTATTTAAAGTTTAGTAGAGTTTAAAACGTTATGTTTAAGATAACACACTAAAATGCTATGTTACTATATATATATATATATATATATATATATATATATATATATATATATATATATATATGCACAGATAACAGAATAATGCACCGATTTTTAACATTTAAATAACATTTGATTATTCTCAGCAAGAGTGTCAAGTCTTAATAGAGAAATGATTAATTAAACTGATAAAGAAAGGGGTAATGGTAACAATGTATCTGTATCATCTCGTAAGAATATCAGTATAATTTTTATACCAACAACATTTTTGTCATTTCAATTAACTAGTGATCACAACTCATTTCCCCTTTCTTTATCAGTTTAATTCATACTTTTTTTTTTATCTTAGGACTTGACTCTCTAGCTGAGAATAATCAACTTTTATTTAAATGTTAAAAAGCACATATATATATATATATATATATATATATATATATATATATATATATATATATATATATATATATATATATATATATATATATATATATATATATATATATAACAGCCAGAGATAAACAACTATAAGAATTTGTACATCAACAATATTCATTGATATTCTTGCTTGGAAATGTACTTATGAATGAAACATTTTTTTTTTTTAAATAATAATAAACGAATTAAGTGTGAATTGACAGTGTATTTAGTGTGTATTGTAGTTTATTAATAATCAATATCAAACACAACTTAATATCACAACAATGCTTTTCTAAGAAGCATTGTTACCAACTGCATTTCCTGTGATAATACCGAGGTGTCCACGACGTTAAATTGCCACTAACCAATGAGAGTTATGGTTGTGGGCGGAACAACAATGTAGCCCCGCCCCGTTCTGCAGGTTGCAGCCAGGTCTACATGTGGAACATTGCGCCAAACAATTCATCATCTTCTTTTTTGTATTTTAACGGCAACTTGCAGCCTTGATGTTGCACTACTGCCATCTTCTGGACTTAATTAACTCCTATACAGAGCACCCTGTCTATACAGACCATTGCTTGGATATTTTGTCTACCCTTTCATTTCCCATAATGCCAATATGTGCTGGTATCCACATGATCCTCATTGTCTTGCTTCTTTATTCTTGAGTGGATTATCATTATTTCATAAAGTAGTTCCTGATGATTTCTGGCTATACCTGATTTAAGACTCCAGAGGGCAGATACTGAATCACTACAAAGCTTTATTTGGTTTATTTTGTTCAATCCATTCTAATGCTATCAAGATGGCATATAGCTCAACAGCATATACTTAAAATTTAGAGGTCGGCCTGTATATCTCGTTCCTCTGACTGGGAACTAATACTGCAGAGACTGTATTTCCTGTAACTGGATCTTTTGATCCATCTGTAAAATGTGTTAAAAATGTTTGTACTTATATTCACTAATCTATTAAATTTACTCACCAAATCCGTCTGTTTATTCATTGCTTTGGTTTGTAGTAGTTCCAGATCTAGTACAAAAGTATCTAATAGGGATGCTAGGCCATACTACAGTTTGGCAAAACTCATTTTCATATACTCCCAGGTCTCTCGCTGCTTCAACCCCTGTCCAACCAAAGCTTAATTTTTGAACTTTTTCTCTTTCCCAACTGGCCTGCAACATCCTTTTACTTGGGTGACTATCTCCATGCCCCCTCAAACTAATCCAATAATTAACAAGCAGCTGCTTTTGGCAGAGACTCAATGGCATTTCTCCTCCACTACCTGTAACGAGCACACTGGTGATGTTCTCATTGCTTCTCATAGTGTCCAGCCTCACTATTATAGACTTTGCTGCTGATCCAAATGCCACACTACCATAATCCAGTCTTGACCTTATTAGGGAAACATACAGTGGGGGAAATACGTATGTGATGCGTCAAAAAAAAAATTCAGTAAATATAATATGCCTCCAAGTGTTTCTGGAGCTCTTTACGAGTGGTCCCTGGCTCTTGGGCTACTCTTCAGACTATTCTTCTGACTCCCTGGTCAGAAATCTTGCGAGGAGATCCTGTGCGTGGCCGGTTGATGACGGAGTGATGTTGCTTCCACTTGCGGATAATGACCCTGATGGTGTTTACTGGAGGATTCGGAAGTTTTGAAATACGTCTGAATCCGATTCCATCAATATGTTTTGCAACATTAAGGTTGTGAAGGTCTTGGGAGAGCTCTTTGCTTTTACCCATCATGAGATGTTTCTTGAGTGACACCTTGGTAACGAAAAGCCTTTTTATAGACCATCAGTTTACTAACCCAGCTGATATTAATCTGCACAGATAGGGGGTATAATTACTTATGGATTTCAGCTGGTTACTTGCCTCACCTTGCCTTAGAGAACTGCTTTTTTCCCTTGTCATTCCACTTTATTTATGGACTTTAATGTTGTGAATTCTTTATATTTCCAGATTTGTTGAGTTAATACTGATATCTTTTGAAAATTTCATGTGAACAACCTCATTGGAAATATATTTACTGAAACAAATGTTGACGCGTTCAATACTTATTTCCATCACTATATATGTATATACAGTGCATCTCGAAAGTATTCACAGCGCTTCACTTTTTCCACATTTTGTTATGTTACAGCCTTATTCCAACATGGATTAAATGCATTATTTTCTTTAAAATTCTACAACCAATACGCCATAATGACAATGTGAAAGAAGTTTGTTTGAAATCTTTGCAAATTTATTAAAAAGAAAAAACAAAAAAGCACATGTACATAAGTATTCACAGCCTTTGCTCAATACTTTGTTGAAGCAGCTTTGGCACCGATTACAGCCTCAAGTCTTTTTGAGTATGATGCTACAAGCTTGGCACACCTATTTTTGGGCAGTTTCTCCCATTCTTCTTTGCAGGACCTCTCAAGCTCTATCAGGTCGTATGGGGAGCGTCAGTGCACAGCCATTTTCACATCTCTCCAGAGATGTTCAATCGGGTTAAAGTCTGGGCTCTGGCTGGGCCACTCAAGGACATTCACAGAGTTGTCCTGTAGACACTCCTTTGTTATCTTGGCTGTGTCCTTAGGGTCGTTGTTCTGTTGGAAGATGAACCTTCACCCCAGTCTGAGGTCCAGAGCGCTCTGGAGCAGGTTTTCATCAAGGATGTCTCTGTACATTGCTGCATTCATCTTTCCCTCGACCCTGACCAGTCTCCCAGTTCCTGCCGCTGAAAAACATCCCCACAGCATGATGCTGCCACCACCATGCTTCACTGTAGGGATGGTATTGGCCAGGTGATGAGTGCTGCCTGGTTTCCTACAGACATGACGTTTGCCATTCAGGCCAAAGAGTTCAATCTTTGGTCAATCTTTGGTCTGAGAGTCCTTCAGGTGCCTTTTGGCAAACTCCAGGTGGGCTGTAATGTGCCTTTTACTGAGTTGTGGCTTCCGTCTGGCCACTCTACCATACAGGCCTGATTGGTGGAGTGCTGCAGAGATGGTTCATCTTCTGGAAGGTTCTCCTCTCTCCACAGAGACACGCTGGAGCTCTGTCAGAGTGGCCATCGGGTTTTTGGTCACCTCCCTGACTAAGGCCCTTCTCCCCCGATCACTCAGTTTGGCCGGGTGGTCAGCTCTAGGAAGAGTCCTGGTGGTTCCAGACTTCTTCCATTTACGGATGATGGAGGCCACTGTGCTCATTGGGACCTTCGATGCTGCAGAAATGTTTCTGTACCCTTCCCCAGATCTGTGCCTTGATACAATCCTGTCTCTGAGGTCTACAGACAATTCCTTGGACTTCATGGCTTGGTTTGTGCTCTGACATGCATTGTTAACTGTGGGACCTTATATAGACAGGTGTGTGCCTTTCCAAATCATGTCCAATCAACTCAATTTACCACAGGTGGACTCCAATCAAGTTGTAGAAACATCTCAAGGATGATCAGTGGACACAGGATGCACCTCAGCTCAATTTTGAGTGTCATGGCAAAGGCTGTGAATACTTATGTACATGTGCTTATTTATTTTTTATCTTTAATAAATTTGCAAAGATTATAAAACAAACTTCTTTCACGTTGTCATTATGGGGTATTGTTTGTAGAATTTTGAGGAAAATAATGAATTTAATGCATTTTGCAATAAGGCTGTAACATAACAAAATATGCAAAAAGTGAAGCGCTGTGAATACTCTCCGGATGCACTGTATATTAGTGTCCACACCAACGCACGATATTGTTCTTTTTATTCGAAGCACACGCTGCAGTTATGTCATCTGCTGCTTAAATGTTCGAGCTCTTTAAAGCAGGATGGATTCTCATTGGCTGTCAATGTTTTTATCCTTCATCAGCTGGAAAAAAAATCGTTCTGAAAGTGATTCCAATGATATCGTTTCTGTGACATTATTGTTATAGTTGTGGTGTGGACTCTGCTATTCTTTTATATTTAGAACAATTTTTAGAACTATATCGTTATCGTTATCGTCCTTGGTGTGAATGGGGTTTAAAACAATGAGCTATACATTGTAGTTTTAAAGATATTTAGGGGCTGTTCTTCCATGAGAAGACAAAGCACTCAGTTGATGACTGTACTCAAAGTGTATAAAGGAAGTAAGCCGTTGTAGGAACCCTCCCCAGACCATGGAGTTTCACCAGCCCTTAATCCAATCAACATAACGATATCATTCAGACTACTTCGTTATCATGGAGATAAAGCAAGGTCCACACCTAAGCTGTTATATTTACATTAGACTCAATGATTAAATCATGAACGTTGGTCGTCAATTCAGTGACTGGGACGGAGGCACCAAGAGCCAACACATACCCAATATGATAGCTTCAGTAAGCCATTCTTGTCTGACTCACACAAAGGTGAACATTATCTGGCAGAGACCTCCACTTAGCAACTCTGTTTGATGTGTGTCTGATACACACATAATAAAAAACTTATTCTTAAACTCATTCTTAAATGTATATTACCCCAATATCTATGTAAGCTCAATTACAGTTTCCTTTCCTGTGCTAATATCAACCCTTGTTTTATTTCCATCATTGAAACACACTAAATTTCCTACTTCCATTAAAACTGATCACGATTTCCCCTTGGGTTAGCGCTGCAGTATCGCAGTGTGCTCGGAAAACCGAAGCGCATGATCGTGCACGAGCCAGATGTACGAGCGCTTAGCGAACACACGCTTTTCGGTCTTCAATGACAGTGACTTTGATTACGTTGGACACGTGCATTTGTTATGGTTATGTTCTGTCTCCAGCCCTGTTTAGTCATTGGTTGTTTTCCGAATGTGTGCCATCATTGTTTTCAGCTGTCCATGTTTTACCCATGAATACGTTTGTCATTTAAACCCCTCGTGTCTCCGTGCACATTGCGTAGTATTGAGTTCATCGCCTTATTTATCGTTTTGATTCATGTTACTGACCTCGTTTCTCGACTCTGATTCTAGCCTTGCCCTATTTATGCCTGTTTGTATATCGCCTGACCTTTAGCCTGTTAGTAGACCATGCTTTGGATTACCGTTTTGGATTTACCTGCCTCTCTATCTCTATAAATGTCTTTTACTGCACTTGCATCCATCCTAAACCTCCCTTACATTCCGGAACATGACACATACAATGTTATTCCTATCTTATCCCTCTATTCCTTCAAGCTTGTTCCATTCAAGCTTTTTGCATGTATTATAATAATTTATGAGTGCAAATTTGTTCCTTTCTCCCCACACGTGTATTACCACATATTCCTGTTCCCTTCCCATGCCTAAAATTTTGTAAGGAATCCCCTCTTTAACAAATGTGACACACCCTCCACCTCCACCTTCTATCCCTGTCTTGTCTTATTATTACATATAAATCCAAATTTGGATTTAGCCATGATTCTTGTATAAAAAAATAATGGATGTTTTTTTTCCCCTTCTGCTGGATAGAAACTGCTTAAAGTCCTGTACATTCATTTGAAAGTAGACTTCTCGCATTCCACTGAAGGAACAACTTTATTAATATTATCATCCCACCCATGATGAATCCTAACTTGATTGCACATTAAGATCATCTCTTACTCTTAAATCCAAATGATGCACTGTTGCTTTGACTGTAATCTGAATCCTTTTGGTTTTGGACTGATCTCAGATGATCTCAGATGTTGCATTCATTTACCCCCCCCCCCAAGAGTTCATTTCTCTTGACTGCTTCAGCATAGGAAATTTTATCCTTCACTTCAGTTTGTTGCACTTTAACCTCAGGCTTCATTACCTAACATTATCCAAAAGGCAACACTGTGATTGCTTTCCTCCACAGTTACAGCACTTTTGTTTAACGCCCTCCCCACATTTCCCATACTCCTGATCCCCCCAAACACCCCCCCCCCCAACACACATACATCTTGCCTGTTTTCTTTCATTCTTTCTTTCTTTTTTTTTTTGTACAAATTTTAACAACATGGCCAAATTCCTGGCAGTTATATCATCTCATACACTTAGCAATATACTCCATTATATCATACTTAATAAATCCAAAATATAACTCCTTGAGTCAAATTCAATCAAAATGGACTCCGTCTCCTTTTTCTCAATTCTCGTCTTTCTTTTGCCATTTTTATCCGATCTATTATGCACCCTCAAATTCTAGTGCTTTCATATGAACCGTAAGAGGAACTCCAGACGTTACTCCCTTGCAACTATCAGTTCTTTTCCCCCCACTCGTACCACTTTCTCACATTCTTCATTTTCTTTGCCTTTTCCGTCTGAGCTTCAGTACTACCGTCAATAAGTAAGTTTCCATCACGCAATACTCTCGCATATTTAATTTCTCCTACTTGTGTTAACTTTAATGGATCAGTTTTGGTAACTCTTTCTCCCTCGAAACATACCACCACATTAAACAGACCTGCTTTCAAATCATTCATCTCTTCTTCTTTTGCCTCAATGTCCATTTCGCCTACACTATCTATATCATTTTTATTTCTTCTATATCTAGCTGCCTTCTTAGCTCTATTCCCTCTCATCACATCCTCCCATTCACTTTCCCTTCTTTCATCACTATTTTCATCCTCCTGATCCCTAAATTCCATGCAATTATTATCCTCTCCAGACTTCCTTCCTGCCATCATGTCAGATTTTGTTGTTCAGTGTGTGGTCAACGAAAAGCAGGGGAGAAGTCGTTACCGGACAGTCGACCGATATCCCCACACCCCACCACTCAATCAACCTACTATTACCAAGTCCAAAGTCAAGTCCAATAAATACATTCAAGAATCTAGCTAGTATTTGTTAGCAAGGAACAACAAAATCTGCCGTCACCTGGATGTCCTTCCTCACAAGTCTACAGCTGCCAAACAATTCACCGAAGCCTTGCCTCCTTTCTTCGTGGCTGCCTTTGGGCTGGATTATGCTGATGGTGCACTCCATGACGCGGAGGAATTACGGAAGTAAATCTGGACCTCGAAAAAGGCATTTTGGGCAGGTCCGGAGCAGTGTTCTCTGTTAGGTGAAATAAATCCCTTTGGGGGAGACTATGAGCGTTGGGACTTTTCAGAGTTTATACACGCACAAACAGATACATTACACTCAAAACAAAAGGAAAACATAAAAAAATCCTGCTATGACTCCCTTAAATGTTAAGCACTATATATCAATACATCAAGGGAACAAGGGTCAATTAAACAACGTATTATCAATTATATAAGGAATAATGAATAAGAAAAGCTGAAATGCAGCGAGGAGTATGTTTTAGGTGACAGTGTGCGTGACTAGGCAACTAGGCAACCTTCCATTACATGACGTGTTAGTGTCCCAGCACTTGCATATTCTTTTTGCTACGCGCTTAAAAGTATGTACATTTTCTTAACAAATAAAGTACACATTTTTAGTGCATAGTAGGTGAATTGGGACACAGCAAAGAACCTGGAGGCATCCATGTTTTTTTCTCCAGTTTGTAGCTTGAATGCACAGTGGTGGAAAATTATTTAATTTCAGCTCTGACTTCATACTTCTGGGGTAAGACGAATGTGATGCCACAAAATGTGATGGCTTTGTGATTTTTAGACGCCCTCTTCTATGAACAGGCATCTGTGTAATAATAATAATAATAATAATAATAATAATAATAATAAAAGTTTAATGTATATAAAAATTAATACAATCTGCAGGGGCCATGCAGCTGTGTGCAGACCGCACCACAGGTAGCTAGTTCTCACTAGCTTGCATAGATCACTAAAGCAACCATAAATGAACGTATTATTAACATTTATGGTATGAAGGTAGCTTAATGCTAAAACCCTGGTACGGTTAAAAAGCTGAATGCATTCACAGGACTCAGAATATGTACAGTTTACCCTGTAAACTCATCATATTTTATTTCAAAGTGGGGTATTGGTGTTAATTCAGGTAAAAAAAAAAAAAAGGTCCCTAAACCTCGGTCTATGCATGTACATAATTTGGATAGCAAAAGAAAGAAAAGAAAGACAGATTTTACACAGAATCTCTAGATTAGGGTCCATATAAACCTAAACTCAAATTCTGTGCTGCTAAGAACAAACCTGTTCATAGACTCCCATCTGTCACACACGCGCACACGCGCGCGCGCACACACACACACACACACACACGCCTCAGGATCCAAAAGTCTAAGTATGCAGTAGACTATATTTAGAATTTAAATGAATTTAATACAAAATTTTCCATTTTGACCAATAAAACGTAGAGCAAATTTCATCTTTATATGTCAAACAATTGAGGAGATACATGCATTTTTGTTATCGCACCCCCTATAAGTGAATTATTATGACATTTGAGGGGTGGCCAGACAGTGTCCTACTGATGATGTATTATAAAGTTTGATGAAATTTGTCTTTGCATTGAGAAGATAAGCTCTTTTAGTACATACAGTACATGCTATGGCTTAAGATTTCATTCAAATTTCACTGAGTTTTAAAAAAAGATTATTATTTTTTTAATTAAAAATATCAGCAAGGATGTCAACCAAAGGTAATTAAACCATATGGCAAAAAGAAGCAGGAGGACTGCTAATAGTAATAATAATAATAATAATAATAATAAGTTTTACTACGGTCCCAACATAGTTGTGAAATTACAAACCAAAAGGCAAATTCATTTATTATGATGCCCCCTTCTGGTGGGTATGGGTCATTTCATTTGCCTGAGTAGGGGGTGAAATCTGGGACCAAACCTACCAAATTTGTGGCAATATCTCAGTGATAACCCTGTCTTATAGTTTACGTTAATTATGCTCTGCCTCATTAGAACTGATTGACATGTGGCAGCCATACTGTTTAAAAATGTGATAATTATTGAGGGTAGTTTTACATCACAAAATTGCCACATATTCTGGCGCAATATGGCTGCCGTCACATCATCCACGTGGATGCTGCACACTAGTGCTGGTGGTGGTTGAGCAGATCCCCACCACCCCCCAGATACAATGTAAAGTGCTTTGAGTGCCTAGAAAAGTGCCATGTAATTCTAAAGAATTATTATTATTATTATTATTAAAATTGTGAAGACGGGACGAAAATTCTAGAAAACATTCTCAAAATAGGTTTTAATAGGTAATAAGTGGGCAGCGCTAAATGGTTTGAGGCTTTTTGTTTGGGAGAACCCAAGGAATTTTTGTGTTATGGTCTTTTTTTAGTCAGTTTATCATTTGTCAAAGCTGAGGAAATAAACAGAATATTGGGCCTCATCTATCAATCTTTTAGTAAAGTTGTGTTTAAACGCTTTTGCCAGCTGAGCTTTTTTTTTTTTTTTTTTTTTTAAATAGACTACATTTTTTAAACGAGTGGTTGGATGTAATAAGTTGGAAATGTATTGTTTACATGAGATGTAGGCGATTTGGAATGATATTACTTTGAAGGATTACAGTATTACTGTTATTCCAGG